>NW_027504881.1:0-234880 GCF_021521415.1 Bidens hawaiensis
GAATGGTTTTGAAAGGGGTTTGATTGACAGCACACTGTTTGTGAAGAGAGATGGAAGTGACTTCCTGCTAGTTCAAGTCTACGTGGATGACATCATATTTGCTGCATCAAGAGTCTCCATGTGTTAGGATTTTGAGGCCGTTATGAAGAAAAGATTCGAGATGAGTGCTATGGGTGAACTAACGTTCTTTTTAGGATTGCAGGTTGATCAAAAGAAGGATGGGATGTTCATTCATCAAACAAAATATGTTCATGATGTCCTCAAGCGCTTCAAGATGGAGGACTCTTCTCCATTTGACACTCCAATTTGCGTCAACCACAAGTTGGGAGCTGAAGTAGACGGTGACGCAGATGTGGACCCAACTCAGTATCGGGCTATAATAGGTTCTTTGATGTATTTAACTGCTTCTAGGCCTGATATAATGTTTGCTGTTTGTCTTTGTGCTCGTTTTCAGGCAAACCCAAAGGAATCTCACATGAAGGGTGTGAAGAGGATTTTGCGGTATCTCAAAGGCAATCCGAAGCTAGGGTTGTGGTACCCGAATGGAGGAGACGTGGAACTGGTTGCTTATACGGATTCTGATTATGGAGGGTGTAATCAGAGTCGGAAGTCGACAACAGGAGGATGTCAGTTTCTCGGTGGAAGATTAGTTTCATGGCAGTGCAAGAAACAGACGTCAGTCGCAATCTCAACATGCGAAGCTGAATATATGGCAGCATCCAACTGCTGCTCTCAGGTTTTGTGGATTCAGCAACAATTGCGCGACTATGGTCTGAATTTCTTACTCACTCCTATTTTAATTGATAACATTGCTGCCATCTCAGTAATTAACAATCCCGTGAAACATAGTAAAACTAAACATATTAACATTCGTCATCATTTCATACGGGATTGTGCTGAGAAGAAACTGATTAAGGTCGAAAAGGTCGATACGCTAGAAAATTTCGCTGATTTATTTACAAAAGCGTTTGATAAATCCAGATCTCAAAACCTAATTGAGCTGAACGGGATGATCAATCCCGAGTAACCATGTTTTTCATGTGCTTATTTAAAAAAAAAAAAAAAAAAAAAACGTCACTATTGCTTAAAATAAGTCGGTTACCTCAGTTTGATGGACATATCCTCGGATATGTTTTGGTCCTCGTTTCTACTCGTAGAGAATGAGGGTCGCCATTAACCAGATGACTGAAAGTGACCGGGGCGGTTATGATGTGTTTTTTTTCTGTCGCTGAAAATTAGTCGGTCATACTTAGTTAGAATGACACATACTTGTATGTGGTTGGTCCAGTTGATCCATTGGATCTTCAGGATTGCCGTTTACCTGAAGACTTTGACGTGATCGGGGCGATTGAAGTCAAAATTTTTTTTTAGGGGGAAATGAAATTACTTTTCAAGTCTACTACTTCGTATGAAGTACCTTTGCTATGTTAAACGGAAAATAGATCCAACCATGGAAAATGATAGATAAACTAGCTTTGTGTGCTTAACTAGTGAAGTTATTAGGCTTAAAAGGCTTTAGGACAATCATTGTATGTCATGGTAACTTTTTATGGTGCGTAAAAGTAGATGTGATACAAACTAATTTTACTTGATTTTACGTGGAAACTCCATAAGAGTTTTGCGTGTCTTCATATATATCTTTTCGAATGATAGGCAGAAAAGCGATTACCCAGTCATACACGAGCCCATGTGTGTTCTGATTCCCGTGAAGAAAGCGTTTCAAGACACTGCAGTGATCCAGATTCGGGACTTGCAGTTAATTTCTACTTTGAAGTCTATGTTGTTAAAAAAAAAAAAAAAAAAAAAAATATTTGGAGTTATTGTAACATATTAGTGATCATAAAATCAAGACTTCTCTATCTTAGAGTAAGAAGAAGAACGGAACCAGAAGGAGAGTACATACAAATTAATCAGACACTATGGGTCGAAGTCAACTCGGGGTGACTTGGGGAAAGCCAAATACGCTTTGAGGATAGATAGGAGGCATCAATATTTCTGAGTTGTTGCCCACTTAAATTTTAACGATTAATTGAACCTAACTCGTATCACAGAAACGATGAAAACCACTTTAAGTTATACCTGCTTACAACCTGTCTCTATATGTCATAATACAGCTAAACACGGATCTATGTGACAGTCACGTAGTTAGTATGATTCCTGTTCGGATCTTTTCTAAAACGTAGCAGTCCCTATCGAGACTGAAATTTGATCCCTTATACTTTAAAATTTTTAAGTTTTTGTACTTAGATAGTTTTATGATTGTTTATCTGGTTACTTAGAATTGATCATGTCGTTTACTTCTTAAAGGACAACTGTTAAAATCTTAACGGTTAAATTTGAAAATTTTAGGCGATGTTGTTGAATAGGCGAAGTTGTGAATAACTTCGCCTAGGCGAAGTTATCAGTAACTTCGCCTGTATAACTCCGCCTCTATATAAAGGATTTTAAGGGTCAAACTGTTCATCAGATTATCAAGCGAACTTATCCGAAAATTTCCGGCGAAGATATACATATTCCGGCGAACTTGTTTCGATTTCGTTTCGACCCTTTTTCTCAGTTTCGTTCATAGATTCAAGGTGTGTGTTATTGATTAACCGTATATCCATCGACAGTGGTGCTTTTCATAGGTCGTTTTGAACGGTTTCGTGACCTCGGTCAGGTAACCTTTCAAAACCGAGATTTACAAGCTTGTATTACGTGTTCATGGACAAACTGTTCGTCCACATAACCTTAATATCAAGTGTTTTTGAGTTCTTCATCGTCAAAACCTTTGCCGAAACATCGGATTCTGACTGTTAGAATCCTAACAGTCGCCGATTCAGTTCGGGCGAAGTTAGGGTTTCGGCGAAGTTATCCGCAACTTCGCCTGACGATTAATTTCGCCTGAGGCGAAGTTATCCGCAACTTCGCATAAGGCTTAATTTCGCCTAACCCTTATCTTCGCCTGAGGCGATGTTGTGAAGAGGCGAAGTTATCACTAACTTCGCCCAGACCTTTTTACTTAAAATTAATTAGACGAACTTAAAGATGAAGCGAAGTTGTTCCCAACTTCGCCTCATCTATAACTTCGCCTATACAGGTTTGACCACAACTTCGCTACTGGTAATCAAGCGAACTTGTGTACAACTTAAACGTTTATCTAACTTGGTTCGTTTTGTGCAGATATGGCTGCTGTTGGAGGTGCAGGTGATGACGTTGATGATCATAGACAGTTCTTCCCGGCGCATAACCAGTTTATAACACTTGACCCAGATGCAAAGGGCGTGGAGGATTATAGGGAGATAATTACTTTTCTCCTGCGCTCAAGGATTTATCATGCAATAACGACGACCCTGCCCATTTCGCTACCGAATATTGAAGACTTTTGGCAGACGGTAGAGTATGATTGCCGGGTTGAGCCCCCGGTCATGCGAGCCACCGTTAACGGTCAAGTCGTTCAGTTTTCTTCTGAACATATACGGGTGGCGTTGCAGTTTGGTGAAGAAACGAGGGATGACCCAACGGAGTTTGTTGCGCCATTCCGTGATGGGGCGTTCCTCAGGATGGGATATTCGGGTCTCTTAGGAGACACTCAACGGAGGAAGGGGTTCCTCTTAGATCAGTGGCGCTTCCTTATGCACGTCATGATCGTATGTATGTCAGGACGGAAGGCAGGCACTGATGGAATGGGTGCGACAATGCAGTCTGCTATGACTGCATTGACTTACAATAAAAGATATTCGTTCAGCCAGATGATCTTTTACGAGATCGACAGGCAACGAAGGGCTGTGGCGCGTGAGCGGTTTACAATGTATCCTCGATTTCTACAGATGATTTTCAATCATGTGGCTCCGACGCTGCCTCAACGACGCCCTATACGATACGTTGAAAGTGTGACAAAACGTATCTTTGCACAGTGTCGCACGTCTAGCGCACGAAGCAAACCTGAGCTGCGTCCCAGGCATACTCCGCTCTTTGGGTATCTTATAAACCCGGAGTATGTGCCTGCGGCAGGGGACGAGTTCAGAGACCCAAGACAACAACAGGCGGCAGCACCCCAGGCTGTATCAGCTGCGCCTGATGTATCTACTGCTGTATCTGCTGCTGTGCCAGCTTCTGAGATTGATCTTGACGCCATGTTCGGTGGGCAAGGGTTGTTTGATATGGACCGGTTTGATCCACATGAGAATGTTCAAGTCTCGGGTCCACAAGCTGATTTTGATGATGTGATGGAAGAGGCTAGACAGATGATGGTTACACATGAGAGAACGGTTGGGAAACAGAAGAGAATTGTTAACGATGACGACGAGGAAGATGATGAAGAAGAAGCTGTGCAGCTGGTGAGAAAGCGCTCACGAAGGGAAACGACAGGTATGGGTGTAGGAGCCGGAGAGACTTCAAGGTTTGCACGTTTTGCTCCACCTGCCTTGTCTGGTATGTCCCTTGTTCCTACCTCTGTGCAAGTATCGAGTACAAGCGCTACGGTTGTTCCCGTAGTGGCTACATCGTCGGCTGACATTCCATCGGTCACGGCCGTCCAGACATCGGCTCCAGCAATTGTGTCTCTACCACCTCCAACGCTTACTCCATCGGTGGTAGTAGCACGATTTGTTGAGTCTACGGTCACCACTACTGCAGGAGTATCGGGTACGGTACCACCTGCGGACACGCCCTCTTCTGACTCGGAACGGATAGCTTCACTAGAGCAGATTGTAGCTGAGCAGTCAAAGACTATTCAAAGCCTAGTGGAAGCAAATCAACTGCAGGCATCCCTCCTGGCTGAGCACGGGAAAATAATAGATGCCTTGAAGGTGTTCTTGGCATCTCAGGGGGAGATGAGCTGTAGAGGTGATGAGTTGAGGACCAAGCGTCGAGAAGACCGAGACGATGATCCCAATGCACCGGAAGGTGCAGGTGGTGAGCTGCCAAGAACCTCTCAAGCTCTTGGGGCTTCCACAGCTGAGGGGGAGTCTACCGAAGCGGCTGGTGGTGATGATGTAGTGATGGTGGAGGATGACGTGATCGATGCGCTGAAGGAACTTGATGATGACATGTTCAGCGACGATGTGTTATTTGATGAAGATGTTCTGCCAATCAGTGAGATTGAAAAGATTGGTGCAGAAATTGTGATAGAGAATGTGATAGAAGAAGGGGAGATTGTTGAAGAAAACGTTGAACACGAGATCCCTGAGGTTGAGAAAGCCAATGTGAGGGCTGAGATGGATGAGACTACTGAGTGGGAGGAGCAGCCTAGGTGGAAGGAAGGCTGTGCTCATTGGTTTGTCAAGACCAAGAAGCCTGCTGTTCCAGCCATGTTCAAGAAGAGCTATAACATTAAAGGCTATGCTGAGGCGAAGAAGGGAATCATCTGTTGGATTTATGATGAACAGATCAAGTTATTTGTGGTAAAACGTTATGATGGCATTCAATACTTCAAGAGAATGTTGAGATCTTTCAACACGTTGCCGGAATGCGAGGTGAAAGATTTGGGCAGGTTGTGCCTGATAAACAGAAGTGACAACAATATGGCAAGAATGATTGAGAAGATTGTGTGGAAAGAAGGCGTAAAAGAAAAGAAGTTTGAACTATTCAAGCCACAGAAGGGAAAGCTCGTGGAGGATACAGAGAGGGGATTGAGAGCAGATGGCAAGCCATGGATGGTGATGAAGTACAAGCCGATCCGATGCATCAAGGAGGTTCCAATGAAGAATATGCCTCAAGATGTGTTGAAGAATCTAAAATGGTGGTACGTTGATTGCCAGACTGCTGAAGCCGTGATGGAAGACGAAGATGAACAAGAAGTGCTGAGGGTGTATGACCCGATGCATCTTGTTAACTTATCGAAAGCTGATTTGCAAGCGTTGAACGAAAAGAAGATATTCTATATTCCTGCTTGGAAGGATGAAGCAAGGAAATATCAGCGAGTAGTCACGGTGTGTGTTAGAGAAGGAGTGCACGCATGAAGATACAGGATTACAAGACAAGAGCTGAAAGATCAAGATATGAAGCTACTGCCAAGGGGGAGTCTGTTGGTGCATAGATGTCAGTAGTTCATATGTATAAAGTCTGTAATCGAGTCAGTAATATTGTTTATGTAATTGTTTGTGTAACAGCGAAGTTGTTGACAAGTTCGCCTAGGCGAACTTGTTCAACGAGCGAAGTTACAGACAACTTCGCCTGAGGCGAAGTTGTCGTGTATTTAAGTAACCTACGGGTTACTGTTTAGCGTTCGGTTTTTGATAGTTCGTTTCAGAGTTCGTGATAGTTGTGATCATTTCACGTGTCAAGTGTCTGTAATAGACGTGGTTCGAGTTATAATATAACGTGGTTTCGTTTGTATCGTGTGTTCGTGTTTTACGTATTCTACGCTCGTAACTACCCACGCAGGGATTCCGCACCTGCGTAGATAGCGATATCCCGTGTAAGATCCGTCCGGGAACCTACATGTATCTCACCACCAGTCGTCCTGACATCATGTTCGTTGTCTGTCAATGTGCCCGTTTCCAGGCTAACCCTAAACTTTCTCATTTGATTGCTGTTAAACGGATTTTTTGATATTGAAGGGACAACCGAAGTTAGGTCTTTGGTATCCAAAAAACTAAGATTTTGATCATTATGCTTTTGCTGATAGCAATTATGGTGGAGATGAAATTGACAGGAAATCCACATCAGCTGGATGTCAGTTCTTGGGTGATCGTCTCATCTCAAGGCAATGCAAGAAGCAACAAACGGAATCTACATCAACTGTCGAGGCTGAATATGTTGCTGCATCAGCTTGCTGCTCATAGGTTATCTGGATGCAACATCAATTGCTGGACTACGGTTTGGAATTTCTTGACACTCATATCATTTGTGATAATGATGCTGCCATTGCAATTGTTAAAAATCGGGTTCAACACTCAAAAACCAAGCACATTGACATCAAAATTCATTTTATTCGCGACTGTTACGACCGAAAATTAATTCATCTTGAGCAAGTTCACACTGATAATAATATGACAGACTTATTTACAAAACCGGTCAGAACAGCTAGATTTAATGTGTTTGTGGGTTTTCTTAAAATGCTCTGTTTCAAGGATTGAGTCTTTTTGAGAATAAATTTGTACATATTTTATAAATTTGCACATATTTAAGGAGAGAAAAATCAAAAAAGTCAAAAAGAGTGTGTGTGCGTTTTAAAAATAAAAAATAAAAAATAAAAAAAGAGTGTGTGTGCGTTTTTCTTCTTTTATGCTTCACTCTCGTTTAGAATTATGTCGGTCGCTCAAGTTTGAAGGACATATACTTGTATATGTTTGGTCTCGTCATCTACTCATACATTCACAGGATAGCCATTTACCTAATGACTGAAAGCATCCGGGTCGATTGTGATGTGGTTTTGTTTTTAATTCTTTCACTTAAAAATTTGTATATAATTCTAAGTTGGAGGGACATGCATTCTCATATGTGTTTGGTCATGTTAACCACTTGTGGATATACGGGATTGCCATTCACCTGAAAACTAAGAGTGACTGGGGTGACTGAGTGTCACACCCTCAAAATCCACTAACGGAGTTTTACCGTCAGAGGGTGTGAACTAACAGGATCGGAATCATTAGTTATAATCAAACCATAAGTAAAGTTTTCAAACCACGAAAACATTTAAGTGTAAATAAGTGCGGAAGCGTAAAATCATAACAAAGTGTTGCGTCACGCAGGACGACTTAAAACCCAATTAATAACAGTTTGAAAATAAGTTTGCAAAAACGATAGAGTTCAATGATGCATGATCCTATACCGCGCGCCCGCCTCGGCTACCTGAGAATAACATACTAAAAGTGTCAACACGGGGTTGGTGAGTTCACAAGTTTATATAAAATAAAGCGTTTGCGTTTACGTTTTGCGTTTTGAATTTTGCGTTTGCGTTACCAGATAGTGTTAAATCAATTATATATCTATAGGTAGCTAGCCTATAAAGCAAGTATTACTAAGTTTTCGACACCGAAGCTGACTGTTTATCATTTGCCTTGCCACCAGGTCTATCCCGACCATGGTAATGTGTTAGCCAAGATTACACCCACTCGACCTCCAGTCGAGTTTAGCGTTGGGTGGGGTTTGTCAAACCCAGTAGTACTACTCAACAGTGACTCGCTATTATCCAATACTAAACGGTTCGATGTGTATGAAGGACTTTTGTTGTTTCGTTTGCCACTTAGCCTTTACAAGTGATATATAACTAAATAACAAAATCTAAAAGCGTTTCGGAGTATGTATTCTCCCCCAAGTGAAAAAGCGTTTAAAAGAGTTAAAAGGGGAACGTGAAACTCGCTGTTTGCGAAGAATTCAATAAAACAAGTCACCCAAGTGATGCGCGTCACAGAAAATCCTCACTAGCGTTCTAAAACAACAAATGAAATTTTCTAAGTGTTGGAACTACTATCGAGTCTCTAGACTCGGCACATAACACCTATGCATAAGATACGTTTCGTGTTTCGTTTGTGAATTGTGTGTGTCTCAACAAAACACATTGGTGATACGTTACATGTGTGAACAACTACTTACGTGTCAAGTATTAATAGTGTACGTTACTAGCAATTATTCCCCACAAGGGCAATTTAGTCATAACATAGCAATTATCTAGCAACAAGCACGTTTCATGTATTTTCATATAATTCAGCAGCTAGTTTCATTAAGACAGAATTCTACTTGAAAGATTACTCTATTCAACAGATCATAACATATCAATTAATTCACCAAAAATCGTCACAAAAGCACACATGAGTTAGGTTTCCAGAACTATCTTTATTGTATTTTTATTCCACATATATTTCTCACAATGATCAAAACATTACAGTAAACTCACAGCAGTCAAAATCATGCGCAACAGAATGTTATTTGTTCTTCCCGTTAAATGAAAAATCCAATTAATGCAAGGCCAATTGGGTTAGGTTATTAACTCAACATGTTAACTTCCAGAAGTGGAACCAACCCATTTGGTCTTGTAGTTCATGAGATATGATAATTACAAAACAGCCTAACAGCAGGTCTCACAATTCAGATTTGCACTTCAGTTATGTAAAATAATAAAAGTTAACTTTTACACGTCCAAAAATTACAAACTTGGACTTTCTAGAAACTAGACTCAACCTAGTACACTGTAGTGTTAAGAATTTCGACCAATTACCACATTAACATTCAGTTACAGTCGTCTAAACATAAACTTAACAATCTGTCGAATACCAGTTTACATCAAAACTCAATATAATAACAATCTATGAACCATAATCCATACATATAACACTCTAGACACAATATTTACCAATCATGCATATCAATCTCATATTACATACATAGTTAGGGTTTTTCTTGAAAGTTTAAATCAAAGAACAAGTGATTATCAAACAACAATAACACAACTAGTTATCAATTTCATTAGCAATCATCATTAAGCATAAAATCAAACCCTAGTTCATCTTACTCATCAATTTCGTGACTTAGGGTTTTGGATTAACCCATTCAAAATCAAAATTAACCATATAAAATGCATAGAATAGTTGTTTATACCTTCCTAGCACCTTAATTCTTCAACAAACTTGAAAAATCCTTGTGTGTATGTGTGTGTATGTTGACGGCAGCCAAGGGAGCAAGGGGGGGATCGGTTGTGAGGGAGAGGGAAGAGGTTAGGGTTTTGTATTATTATTAATAATAATATGTTACACCAAGACCCCTCAACTTCTAATTGTTACTTTTCTAGCTTAAAGTAACTTGTTTGCATCTTGAGTTAGTGTTCTATATAATATTATCAAATAGCACATAAACCTAACACATAATTATCAAATAATTATTGTTTGGATGTTTTTCGTTTATTCACCAATGGTTTGTGTTAACTCGTTTGCGTTTCGGTGCAATCCCAAAAGACTACATATGTAGTGATTGTCAAGCGTCATTTAAACCCTAGTTTAAATGTAATGAGATGTGCGTTATAGATCAAGTGATTTTAAATTTGAATTAACGGAGTTTGGATTAACGGAGTTAACCTGAAAATGACTAGTGTCACACTGAGTTTTAAAATTATATCTTCTGTAACTCTCTGGGAAGTGATATGATTATTCAGTTAACAGATTTTTGAAGCTTAAATTTATTTTCAAATTAAAATTGATCCAATCTTTGGAAAATGATAAATAAATTGTTTCTGTATGCCTAATGGGTGAATTTACTAAGCTTAAAAGGCTCTAAAACAGTTACTGATCTATATGGTAGCTTTCCATGATGCGTAAAAGTTGAAGTGATACAAACTAAATTTGCTAAACTTACTGTGGAGAGTCATTTTAAAGAAATGTGCATGTCTCCATATACATCTATCCGAAAGATAGGCAGAAAAGCAATTACCCAGTCATACACGAGCCCGTTAGTGTCTTGATCACTAAAAATATTGTATTGTTCTGCTTACTATTATTATTTATTAATAAAATGGTTATATACACACACACACACACACATATATATATATATATATATATATATATATTAAAATTCTTTTTTTAAGGCTTAAAGGGTCAAACTAGAACTACAGGGTTGGGCACTCAAGTAAGTCCTAAACACTCTGAATGAAAGGCATTTAAGTCCAACGTTCAACCTTGAAGCCTAAATTTTTGTCTGTCTGTCTATAAAATCTTTTGATCAAGCACTAGGGGATTGGAGTCAAATTGGGGTGATCTTGGGAAAGACAAATAATCGTTGAGAAGAGATATGAGGCACCACAAATCCATGAGTGATGTGCATCTAAGCTTTGTGCCGAACTAAACCTAATTCTATCATTGATGCAATGAAAATCATGTTGTGTTTGTTATACCTGCTATCAACCTGTTTCTGTATGTCATAATAACGCTGAACATGAATCCTTGTGACAACACCTTAAACAATATGATTCCATGTTCGGATCTTTTCATAAAAGGCTGTGTTTTTAACAAAACTGAAATTAGATCCCCAATTAGCTAAACTACAAGAATACCGGTGATTCGTGTTATGTTTTGTAAACTGCATTTCTTTTGTTTTATTCAAATTATTTTATCTCATTCCATTTTGCTTAAAATTTTGTTCTCATCTCGAAACTACTCTCCTCGAAACAAGTGCTATAAACGGGCTAGTTTTGATTTGGTTAAAATCTTTTGGGTTTTGAGTTTGTCTACTGGTTATTTTATAATCTGGTTTTGGGCTATGCTTCGGGTTCGGCTCGTTTGGTTGGGCCTATCTGGGTTCTCGGCCCACTAGGTTTGGGATATATATAAGGATTCTGGATCTGCGTTATTGACATTATTTTCAACTCATCTTCACTCAAATATTTCTGGCCGAAAACCCTAATCCTCACTACTAATCGAAGCTAATACTTTCTTAGTGCTCTTTGATTTAATAATAGGTAACGATTTCTAGGTGTGAATCGCTTGATCCCCAACAATTAGATATGTTCTCAAGATTAGATGAGATTTTTGTTGATGATTCAAATTGTGAATCTGTGTCTTGATAGACATTTGATTGGGTGATACACATAGTTGAGGTGTTAGGACTTTGTTGCAGGTTTAGTGTTTATGGAGATATCGGTCTATTGGAAGAAGATGACACGAATTTCTAGGCAGAATTCAAAGGGGTTTTTCTTTTAAGACTGCTTGACCAAAAACCCTTGGTCAAACCAAGAGTTCTCGGTTGACTTTAGTTAACCGAGATCTCCCTTTGTTGACCGTGAACCCCTGTTCTTGGTGGGACTGGAGCTACAACTATTCCAAATATATGTTCGATGAAATGATGAGTAAATTGAAAGGGAAGAAAAAGGAGATGTTTCTTATGTATCCCAGGTTTCTACAAATAATCTTCGATTCACATTATCCTGATTTTGGAAGGTGCGTCGAGACGCTGGATATGAAGTCAATGGAATCCAACTCCTTTAGACTGATGAAACAATCAAGGAAAGGGGCGAAAGTTGTTTACCAGGGTCTTCACGATCTGGTTAAGTTCAGCAGGTTTGCTAAAACTGAGACTGTGTAAGTCAGTGCTCAGGTTGCTGGAGAGCATGTGGCGCCGGTTCGTAGGCGTACTGCTACACTTGAGATTATTTCAGATGATGAAGAAACTGAACACCGTGAAACAGAAATGCTCTGCTTGCTGAGCAATTAAAAGATTTTGAGAGCTTCAAAGAACTGCTATAGTCGACTGCCTTGAAGCCTCCTCAAGCAGTCACTATGAATTAAGATGATGATACTCCTGAGGAACCAGCCGCCGACCTTGTTCCACGTAAACGAAGGAAGAAAGATCCGAGACCTGGCGTGCTGGTTACGGAAGCTACAACAACAACAACAAAAAGCCAACAACAACAACAACAACAACAACAACATGAGTCAGAAGTTACTGAGACCCATGTTCACTCAAGTCCATCCACTACTCAACCTGAAACACAAGAACGAATCTTTGACGACATTGCTCATGAGTTTGATTTTGAGGCAGATGTCCCACATTTTGATGCACCATCTGGATCATCTGACCCAATTGATTAGGGTTAGTCAAGCTCTAATGATTGCGAGAAGATTGCTCAGATTCTCGCCATGCAAGACACCTATTTTCATAATAAAGGAAAATGAGTTGTACTTGAAGATGCTCCTGTGGACGTACAAGCTCTGGAATGTCGAGTTTTTGAACTCGAACAAGATTCAGTTGTAAAGGACGTGCGTATTCAAGAGCTCAAAGATATCAACTCTGACAAAGATTCTAAGATCAAAGAGCTGCAGTCCAACATGGGAGGCTTAAGTGTTATATACCTTGATCTTCAACAGAAACAATTCAGAAACTTGGCGACGAATTCAACCGCAGTGTGGATCCTTTTGTGAATACAACTACTGCTGATATAGGTGGGAGCTCCGGTGCACAAACTTCTGCACATGATGATGCTGCTGAGTCACTAGAGCACTATCTTTCCATTCCACCCAAGACTGCTGAACAATCGGATCGCATTCAGAAAAAAGCTCCTCATTATGAAGAATTCTAATCAGAATGTTGAATCGTCCGATCATCCATATAAGTTTATTGTCACTTTTAAGAAGGGATTCTCAGATAAATATGGTGATCGTTCTAGGGTTATGTCATGGGGTTTTGACGCTGAAAAGAACATGTGGGGGGTTAAACGGAGGTCTGGGAATACTGAGTACTATAAGAAGATGAAAGACTTCGGATCTTGGCCGAAGGTAGATCTCAGTAACTTGATAAATGCACCTTTCCATAATCCAACTCATGATAAGAGAGGTACATATTTCTGGAATTTCTTGAGGAATCATGTTGATAGAGGCTTCTAGAAAATGACAACTGCTGATTCTTAAAGAAAGCTAAGGGGGTAAAGGATCCAAGGACAGAAAATACCATGGTCAATGTAATGTGGCATGCAATAAACAAGGCCACTCATATTCTTGTGCCTAGTGCAATACCAGACGGGACCTTGGAAAATATGAGATTCTGGATGCTTGATAGTGAAACTGCTACCGTTGTCATACGTTTACAAAAGGGTAAAGGGCCGTATAGGTTTGTTGACCAAATAGATTTGCTCAAGCTTGGAGACAAGATATCAAGACCCTCAACACTTTCCATATTATTGATGATCCAATTTTAGAAGAAGCCGCAAAGGAATATACTAGAATGGCAGCTTCTATTATCAGAGCAGGTTTTTGGGCAGGTGGTTTGAAGGATGCGGATGTGGATATCATGGAACACGACTAAAGGACGAAGCTAGAAACCAAGAGGGAGATTTTTGGGTCCATATTTGGTGGTTTGTACTTAGTTCTAGTTTAATGGGGATTTGTGTTTGGATTATGTAAGTAAACCGAGATCCTTTAGTGATCTTGGTGGGCTTTGGGCTTTATGTTGGGCTTGGTTGTTGGGTATCCTATATATAGATAACTTGTATAGGGTTTGCGAAGAAGCGTTGATAGGGTATTGGCCGTTCATAGTTTTTGTTGAACGGATATCATTTGTAATCTCGTGCTTAAGCACCCGAAATTAATATAACGTGTGTTTTGAAGCATAATCTTGTGTTCTCTACGCATTGTTATCGTTCGTCTTGAATCACCCTATGTTATATTCCGCAATAACTTTAGGATTATTTGATATCATATTGAAATATCCTAGCTTGGGACTTACAGGGTGGAGATGGTGGTAATTGAGGTGATGGTGGTGAGAGCATTCTCAATCCGTTACCTAAACTAATGTGAGGGAGATTTGTAAATTATATGGTATGGTTATGAGTGATTGTGAGTAGAGGAGAAAGAAAATGTTATATGGGAAAGTTAAATTTGAGGATTCACTGTATATACCGTATAATTTTTTAATATTGTTTTAAAGTGGTTGTGAGTAAAAGAGAGAGAAAATGTAACGATAAATTTATAAAAAGTATTATTGAGTTAAACATGAGAGAGAAAATACAGTGATTTTAGTATAATTATATGATATATATATGGATATACGGTAGGTAATGGGCTGGGAATGCTCTGAGGCAGATCGTGCAGCGGCTGCTTTACATAAACGTAAAGGCAAGGCGAAAGTTTCTGACAAGCCTGCGAAGACTAGAACTCGTAGGGGTGCGAGTGTGGAGATTGGTGAATTTGAACCAAGATCAACTGCTAATGTATCACCGCAGCAAGCACCGGTGGCTAGTACTCCTATTAGTAACCCGGTTGTTACTTTATCGACGACGGTGATCCGAGGTTTGCATTGATTCCACAATCACCGATGCCAATTCCTGAAAAAACTTCTTTTTTTACACGTCCAACACCGATGACTATGCAACCAATGGACTTTTCGTTCATGTCATTCAACCGTCCAGCGAGACCTATGCAGTTGATTTCTCCGTCATTTCATAACATGCCGATTCAACAACAAATGTTCCAGTTGTTGAAATTGGTACACTTACAGGAGAACCAGATGGCTGCTGATCGTCAATTCCAAGAGCAGATATGTTTGGATCAGCGAAAGATGGTTAATCACATCTCATATTGCCAACGTGAAAATCATGAGTTGTAGGCGTTGGTTACTGCCCAGGGGGAGAATATCAAGAAACAAGATGAGATCATACTTCAGCTTACATGCAAAGAAGATATATTAAATAAGCTAAAAGGGCATGATGATGATAAAGACCCCGAAGCAGGTGCGAGTAGTGGTGAGCAGCAACCAAAGACATGTACGTCTCGTGGTAGTGCTGGTGTTGAAGGATCAGAAATTCAATTATTAGTTTATACCGATACTACTAATGTGCAACCGATTGAGTCTGTAAAGGCTAATATTATATTATTTATGGATAATGAGAAGGGAATCATGATGAGCATGCTGAATGCGGACGATATTGAGGAAGGCGAGTTTTTTGATTGTTCGTTATCAAAAGAACAAATTGCTTTACTGTTGGGGTTGAATGATGAAGAGATAGATGAGTTGGATAATGAAGAGGATGTTGAGGTTGTAGATGATGATGAAGTTTGTTTTGATACGAGTATTCCATCCCGGAATACGTTGTTTGATTATGACTAGGTGGAGGTTGAAGATGTGACAACCAAGGAATACCATGATTGTATACTCGTAATAATAAAGATGAAGGAATTCCATTGTTCGCCGCTGAACATGTTAAGCGGTTGAAGAATGTCTAAGTAAGAAGAAAAAGAAAGATAAAGTAAGTGAAGTTGGGTCTAGATAGAAGGATTCCGATGATAATGTATTCGAGGGAATGTTCGGACACAATAAGGCTCATTTGTCAAAGCTTATTGATGTTCTAAGGTATGCAGAACATGAAGAAGACAAACAGATGAAAGCTCGTGCTACTGCTCATCAGGTGACTAAGTTTAAAGCTTCAAAGACAGTTAAGGGTGATATAGTCTTATGGCTATATGATTCGGAGCTGAAAGTTTGTATTATTATGCGGGAACACGGTATTCAATATTTCCAACATGTTGCTGATGTTCTTACTTTGTCAAGATGGGACGTGCGTACACTGGCCAACAAACCATTCGTGGATCGTGGTGGAAGTGTAACACCCGGCTTAAACAGAAACGCCCGAGTGTGACGTATAGATTGCTAAACATATGTGACACTATTAAGTGGAACTATTAACATTAATTCATTTAAATCACAAATATACAAGTGTTCAAGTAAACAAATACAATGGAAGGAAATAATACGAACATCAACTATGTCTACTATTTGAATATCCTAATTCTAGTGTCTTCACTAATTCATCCTCTAATAAGTGTACTTGTAGCATACATATAAAATAAAGTCAACTAATTGAATAGTTGGTAAGTTCACACAAGTTTGATATAAATACATAAAAATAATTCAATTCCATGAAACTTAGTGTAGTAATAGCGAAAGTAATGTCTTATCCAATTGGTAACAACCAGTGTACTCGGATCGGGGTCCCTTTTCCACTCATAACAACAAGGTCCTGAGTGCAAAGAGGGGCGTATGATCATATTTATTGAGGAAACCATGAGCACGTAATCTTTGAGCATGTAAGCAAGTAACACACAAGTCCATGATAATGAATGGTAGTTTGAATACATGAAGCAAAGTATAACTAAGTTTTTGTCAGGATATGAATGCTACCCCAAAGTAAAACCGTATAAAGTGTTGAGAAACTCACCATGAAATTTAAGCTAAACTTGAAATGACAACCGAAAGCGTATTAAAGAAATTGAACGGTCGAAATTCACGAAATATAATTAAAAATATATCAATAATTAAGGACGAACTAACGGGATTTAAAAAGTTAAAAATTTAGTTATAAAGATGACGCATTATATATTTTAATATTTTAATGCATTTAAGCGAGTTGAACAGGGCGAGTTCGGTTTTACGAGCGGCCCTAGAAAATATTTCTAGGTTCAAAATAAAAGTTCAAGAAAATAAACGGCAATGGAAAACTTAAAAGATTCGGTTCATGATTTAGTGTTTTAAACATTTGAAAGAAAAAAATATAAATTTACTCCATAATTGTATATTTTTAGAGTTTATGTCGTAAAGTTGATAAGTTGGTTAATTTCATATATTGATAAAATGTTGGGTTATAATATTTCTTAGTCATGTTATTAAATCGGGCTTGTTTCAAGAAAATTTCCAAACAGGTTAAAAAATTGAGTTTAAGCGAGTGGTTTGTTTTTTGTTAGACTCGAACTCAACTTTTTTATGTCGGGTTCATTTTCGACTTGGTAAAATAATATTTTTGGAATAATAAATGAAAAGAATTTGTTTTTAGATATAATAAGATTGACTAAACCGAAACCGAATACATTCATAAGCGAGTTGAGTTCGTTTTTGATGAACTATACTAATGTTAAATTAATCATAACGTCATGTTTTAAACTATTACAAACATGAAGTAAAATAACACAAACTTACCCGAGGAATGAATAGGAGAATAAAAAGAAGAAACTTGAAACTTGATTGATTTGACTTTTGAAATTCAATGTAGTCAAAATACACCAAAATGAGAGAATAATAACAATACTTTGTAAATTAAGGTGTGGCAAGTGAAATGAAAAGCAAATGAGCTCTATTTATAGGTAAACATGACCAGAGATTATAACAAAGAATTAAATTTGGTCAAGACTTGTTAATGGACATGAATAACATTCAAAACCTTTAGAATGATCATAAAATTTGAGTTGAAACACCATTAAAATCATTAAAATGGTGTTAAAGAAAATAGTTAATGGAATATCAAACATGCAACATAATCCTGGACTTGAATAACATGAAATAAAATATATAAAATGGAGTTTAGGATTAAAATTGTAAAGATGAAATAATATTATTATAAGTTAAAAAATACTAAATACAAAAATCCAAAAGTTTAAAAAGTTTGGGTTTCGGGTTTGAAATTTAACGAATGTTACTAGAAGCCAGATGGTGGATTGATTCTACAGGCATTTTTTATATGATGTACGTAACGAATTTACCTTTTTCAAGCCTTAGGTTCCAACTCTAAAGTATATTGATGAGATTGATGGTTGACCCGAGAAATGGTTGGAGGAAGCTTGTACTTAAGGTTAAACTGTCGCGTGCGCTGAAGCGAGTTCCTATTATGACTTTTCCTTAAAGTCTTTACAAGAAACTTAATCGGTGGTATTATGATAACCGTACTGGTGAAGTCATGATTGTGCTTGGATCAGGACTGAAGACGGAGTTCATACGTGTAAATCGACCCGATGTGGTTGGTTAATTTATTTTAATATGATAACGACGCATAATTCAACAATCAGATCAGGTGGGATGAGATGAAAGACTATGATCTTTCTATGCAATTTCAGCGTGTGGTGCGTGTTTGCCATGCGGTCGGGATTCATTGTTGTGCCGAATGGAAGACCAAATGTTTCAAATGATCAAGACAAAGATCTCGAGACGAGGGGGAGTTTGTTAGTGCACTTTTTTTCGTCTCGGTATTTGTTTTAATAATGTATTTGGTCTGGTAATGCATAAGGGCGTTTTGGTAATGTACTAGGGTACATTCGTTAATGTAATATGAGTCATTCGTTATGTGATGTATAACGAATGAGCTCATACGTATTTAGTTTAGTTCATTTGTTAAGGTTGTTTAACGAATTAGGACAACGAATGGTACATTCGTTAGTCTTAATGTAGAGTTTAGGGAATGATGACGAATGGAGTCAATTCGTTATGAGATGTATAACGAATGGCCTCATCATCTTTATATACCTTATATCTTATTGATAAATAAAGTAGTTATCATCGTTTTCCTCTCGCTGCCAAAATCTCTACTCACACACTAGCGTTAACTGTATTCAAGCTAAACCTAATCATCAGATCATATCAAATGACTAGATCCTGATAGTAATCGTATTATTCATTAACGTAATCATACGAACATGGTTTCTTAGAATATAAAGTGTTTCTACATGAGTCTTTTTTCCTTCCATAACGACTTTATCACTCTTTGGAAGGGGACTATTCTTCTTGGTAGTCTCCTTAAGATGGCGATTTCTTTACGAGATACGTCTTCACGTATAGAAGTTGATGAATGGGGTCTCTCTTGCCTTATTAAAGAGACTTTAATAACGAAAACCCACGACACAATGATGCAATGTCAAATTAGTCCCTCGGCTCCATGTTGGTGTAGGGAGGGGGTTCTTTCTAAATGGAATTGACCTTTTACATGTGTCATCCCTTGGACGGGGATTTCTCTTCTTTATAGAAAACTCTAGTCGTATGGGATGTTGTTGATGTAGCAAGGAAATTTGGCGGAAAGAAGAACCTTGAATCATTCCATCTCTTGAGGGGGATTCTTCTCATTCAGATAAAATTCTCTAATGCAAAACGTTGTTGTAGAAGGCTCTCCTTCCTCACAGAAGGGGCTTCTCGAACACATTGTCCCATGGAAGGGGATAATTCTTCTTTGGAGGAAAATCTTGCAATATGAGATGTTGCCGTAGAAGGCTTTCCTTCCCTATGGGAGGAACTTTTCAAATATATCCTTCATTGAAAATGGATTATTCTTCTTGAAAAAGAAAATCTGGAAGATGTTTTCATTTGCAGAGAACTCTTTCCAAAATGATATATTTTTTTCATAAAGGGATTTTTTAACACATCATCCCTTGGAAAAGGAATCTACTTCTTTGGAAAAGATTCTTGTAATATGGAACGGGCTTCAGTATGGATTGTCTGGGAGGAATGTTTGTAATGAAGGGATTGTTTTGGAAGGAGCATCACTATGAATGGATTGTCTTGAAAGGAGGCTTCTTTCTTGGAAGGGTCTCTGTTATTTGCTTGTCTTGGAGGGGGCTTTGTTATGAAGGAATTTTTAGTAAGGGACCTTGTTATGAGGGAATTATTTTGTAAGAGGCTTTGCTCTAAAAATTTTTTTAAGTAAGGGGCTTCATTCTGGAGAGATTGTTTAGTGAAGCGCCTCGGTCTGAAAGAATCAATTTGTAAGAGGGTTTGTTCTAGAGAGATTGTTTAGTAAGGGACTTCATTCTGAGGAGATGGTTCAGTAAGGGGCTTTTTTTGAATCAATTGTTAGGGAGGGGGCTTCATTCTGGAAAAAAAATTGTCCGGGAAAGTGTAACACCCAAGCAAAAGCGGAATACGCCGAAGTGTGACGTACATATTGCTCAAAACACAAGTGACATTATTAAGTGACAATATTACCATTAATTGATTTATACAACAAGTACACAAGTTTGGAAGTAAAACAAATACAACGAAATACACTTTTAGGCAATTTTTCCATTTAAGTTGAATATCTTAAGTACCAATGTATTTGTTACGGTAGCATCCTGTAACATCCCAAAATCTTTTTGGTTATTATATATTTACAACAAGTTAATTAGAAAAATAATAATGCGGGTTAAGTATGGGTTGAAAGCCTAAGTAAAAGAAAAAAAGATAGGTGATTAGAAGGTTATAAAATAAAAGAATAAGATCTTTATAAATTGAGGGGCTAGTTATGTGAATTTGACTCTGTTTGTCAAATAAAAAAAAGATGAAGCAGATGGTTTTCTAAAAACACCATCGATGGTTTATATGTGTGTGCTGTATATCGATGGTAGAGCGAGGGAGGCAAAGGAGGAGGTTTTGATTTAATCAAATTGAAGTTAAAAGAATAACCGAGGCTGAGTTCTTGAGTTGCTAAAGATCCTAGTAAGTGTTTTATATTTCTTTGAATATCCATTGTTGAGCTCTGAAGCTCCCTTATGACTTTAGTTTAAATTTCGTCAAATTAGGTCATATATATGATGTTGTTTAGTCGAGAAGCTTCACACTTTGTGTTTATATGTGAATATAAATCTCCAGTTTGATTGTTCTGTTCATTCATTGAAGAATCATAAAGTTAGGGTTCTTTAGTAAAGAGGGGTTTTAAACAAGTTGTAGTGAACATATGGCTAAATGATTTCTTGAATGAATTTTTAATATCGTTTGGTTCATAATCACCAAGTTTGGTGTTCTTACATAACCTAAGTGTTTATTTGTTTGTTTGAGCCATGAAAAGGCTTGTATTGAAAGGGATAGGTCGAATTTAAGAAGAAGCTAAATCTGAATTTTCGCAGCTTTAACTATGATTTTAGGCTGTTTGGTAAAAATTATACAAAATCAACCGAGTGTCTGTTTTGGGTGTTCTCTATATGCTTGAAAAGCTTGTAGAGTCTAGTTTCTCCGGAATTGTAGAATTAAGAAAAATATGAGCATTTAATTGGTCAAATCTGTCGTTAAGCACAGCTCCGCTGAACAGGGCTACACAAAAGTGGAGTTTTATAAAATATTAATCAACGACCTATGTTTGTATATCTTTGGGCTATGCTGGAATATTGGTTTCTAATGGTTTATTGTATCTATTAAAGTGTGTTCAAAGTATCGAAATTATACAAGTTTTGTACAAACGGGTCAAACAAGTTAAGATATGTATGCATATTAATTATGTTTGATCTTGTGGACGAATGATTGTATGCGTTAAGTAGTTAATGAACGGATGCTAATGTTGTACATTATGTATCCTAAAGTTTTTATGTTAATGATTCATGAGCTAGGTATACTAAAGCATGGAAATCGATGGATCAAGGTTGGAGATAAACTAAGAAGAACCTTACGGGGTAAAGGTAAGTTATTCTTACACCTACTATAAGTAGATACGTGCTTATTCGTATATATTGACATTTATAACTTATTAAAGTTGACCCATTTAGATCGTATTTTGGTTTTTCTTTAAGACTTTAAAGAAAGTGGGTATGAGTCATTTCAATTCGTCACAAGTATAAGTGAACTATGTATTATTAGTTATCTTATTATATATAATTATGTTTAAGGTTCCGTATTGTAAGGTTTTTTATACATGTATCTTTATTTGTTTATAAGGTCGAGGCTTGTCAAAGCCTTAAGGTTTTATATAGAAACATAAATAAAATAGTTAAGAGAATTTATGCGTTCATCCTATTGGGTGGCTCATTATGTGTAGGTTTGTTTATACAAGTGGAATGGAAACACAAGAAAGTAAGTTTCTAGCTTCACATTTTATATATCCTAAGTAAAAGTAAATTATCTATGTTAAGGTTTGGATTCAAGTACATTAATCTTATGACGATCAATGTGAAATTATATGTGAATGGTTTTGCTTAAGAACTCAAACCCAATGAATTTAGAATCTTATGTGAAATATAATGGGGAATAGCATGATGCATTCGATATGGTGGGTAATATAAGTTCATATACGTTCAGTAAGATAAATTTAGCTCGAAATTAAGATCATATGCAGAAGAATAAAGGAGGCGGACCAAGTTTATGCAAGACCTGGTATAGCCAACGCTTTGGCCGACGTAAATCACACCAATTGTGAAGTTTACACTAACCTTCTTTTCATCATGTTTCTTTTTATATCTTTGGGCTCAAATCATGTAATTTTATGATTAAAATAGTGCTTATGTTGTATAATTATGTGTAGGTACAGGTCCAGTATGAATACCCGTAATCATGATTCAAGGCTAAGCCCATCTATAGTATGGCTTGTGTTCAAGGTCTCGGATCAGACATCTAAAGGACACATTTGTATAAGAAATGTAAACACTTTTGAAAATGATGTGTATGAATACCAAGAAAATTAAGTATGTTTTCTTTTTAAATGTGGTTTTGTACCAAATGAATTGGTTACTCCTTGTGGTTGCTTTTTAAAAGGTTTAAACGAGGGGGGGGGGGGGGGGAGGTGTTCAACTAATGCATTTCTTTTAAAAGAAAAATAAATTTGGGACCGTTTTCCGCTTAGCAACTCTGTTAAATAATGTAAAATAATATGGGTGTTACAAGTTGGTATCAGAGCATTGGTTTTCCGCTTAGCGAGTTTTAACGAACCGTTCGTGTTTGAAAAAGCTTGGTTTTTGGTTGAAAATGTTAAAAACAATCTAGAACAATTTTTATTTAACTTAAAAATGATTTTATTTGATTTATAATTATTTATAAAAATATATATCATTTATTATAATTAACAATAATGGTTAACACAAAAAATATAAAAACAATGTGTACTGACCCGGGTTCGAACCCGGGTCTTCATGACCACAAAAAACATACACAACCACTGGACCAAACATGTTTTGTGTTTAATAGATGGAAACTATTACATATAAACAAACCTTAGATTCAGTTCTCTTAATCTGTTCCATGTTTGCTTGATTTATGTTAGGGGTTTTGTTAGACGCTTAAAAACAATGATAATCTAAATTTTACTTACTTGATTTGGTGCCAGAATGAGGGTAAACGGAGCTTGGCCGGAATCGTATTTGGATGAACAAATTGTTGGTGCATTTTGTGACCATCGCTATCCAATTCCGACTAGATGGGGAGAAGTTATGGAGGGAGCCAACTTCGTCATAGGTGAAGTTAGAACAAGTTCACGTGTTGGTGAAGTTAGAACAACTTCACGTGTTGGTGAAGTCAAGAACAACTTCACTTGGTGAAGTTAGGAACAACTTCACCTTGAGGCCTAAGCCCAAGCCCACGAAGATATTTATCTATATATATGTGTGTTATGTTTAGGGTTTGAGGTTACTTGTTTAGTTGATCTAGAAAAGTTAGTAGTTCAATTGTCAGTTGTTTAGTTGCATAGAGAGAAACAGAAAGGGAGAGTCGTGTGAGCAGACCCGAGGTAGAGCTCACCTCGGGTCGGCCGTGTTTTGTTTTTCCGTTTGGTATGTAATGCGTTTTGAATATTATATAAAGGATCTGCAGATTCGTTTATTTCTTTCATGTGTATGTTTGTGTTTATTCGTGTTCTTCGTCTCCAACACCATAAATGAGTCTAGGAGGATTTCGCACTCCTAGACATCGTGCGGATCTCGTATCGATCACCATCGGCCCGGGGACTTACAATTAGTATCAGAGCATTTGCTCGTGATTGTGTGGTTCGGGATTATCACACGAGTGTTAAAATTGCTCTGTTCGACTATTCACGGAACTGTTTTACGTGTAAATACCGCTCCTTTGTCAGTTTCTCTACAATACTCATCAATTACACCTTCCCATCACTCTCGCAACCTTAGAAATCAAACGTGTCAAACCTAGAAAACACCTTCATTCTTCTGGCGAAGTTGCCGTCACACGAACTAGGGTTTTAGCGAAGTTGTTGACCAGCGAAGTTGTTTACCAGCGAAGTTGTTGACCAGAAGTTGTTGACCAGCGAAGTTGTTGACCAGAAGTTGTATTAACTTCGCTGTTCACTGTTCACAGAATACGATATTTGGATTCTAGGTCTCGTTTCGTTCAAGTATGACTTCGATAAACATCACAGAACTGGTAAAGATGGAAGTTGAATCCGGTTCAGCAACTAAAGCTCCAAAACTGCTTAAAGGTACTGATTTCGTTGCATGGAAAGATAGGTTTGAACAGTATGTGAAGTATCAAGATGCAAAAATGTGGGTCTGCATTCAAGATGGGTACATTCCCCCAACTACTGAGTTCGAAGGTCGTGAGCAAATTAAGAAGTACAGTAAGATGGAGGATGATGAAAAGAAAATGTATGAATCAAAAAGTAAAGCACATGCAACCATAAAAATGGCACTTCCTCAAGAAATTCTTTATACTTTCAAAAAATACAAAACTGCTCGAGAGTTTTGGGAAGCACTTAAGAATCGCTATGAAGGAAACGTTGGGATTCGTACCTCCAAAACAAAGCTGCTGAAAACTCAATTCTCTGTATTCAAATATCTTAAAAATGAATCACTTGATGACATCATCACACGATATTATCACCTGATGAATGAGTTGAATAACTACTCCATTGAATACAAGGAGGAAGAGATAGTGGAAAAACTTCTTGATGCTCTCCCACCAAAATGGGAGATGTACACAGTTCTGATGAAATAAGATAAAGATTTTGAGAAATTTGACTTGGAGAAGGTGGTTAATAAGTTACGTAATTTTGAACTTAACATGGTTTTAAAGGAGATGCCTACTGATCAGGTTCAGGATCCGGGAATGTATGGTGCAAAAGGCTCTCCAAACTCAATTTCAAAAACAGAATCGACTGCCTACTACTCGTGGGGAGAGCCAAACTCCTCTAAAGATGGTCATGTGGTACTTAATATGGATGGTGACGTATGTTTTGTAGCGGGTGAAAATAGTTCCTCAAAGTCTCAATCCACAGCTGGTTATTTCTCAGCCAGTGCTTCTAGTAAGAATTACTCTCAAATGCCTATGAGAGTGAAATCAGCTGAACAACAATTTGCTCTCTATACCTCATTCATTGCCTCCTATGAGAACTACATCAAAGGAAAAATAGTTAACCCTACAACCTTGGATGAGGACTATGATCAGATAGACGCTGATGACATGGAAGAAATGGATCAGCAGTGGCAGATGGCTATGATAGTGAGAAGGGTGAAGAGGTTTATGAAGAAAACTGGTAGAAAGTTCGTTGGAGAAAGACCGGGGTTCGATAAGTCGAAGGTTTGCTGCTACAACTGTCAACAAAATGGTCACTTTGCTAGAGAATGTACAAATGAGAGAGTTGAACGAAGTCAGAACAAGCCTACTCAACAGAATGGAAGTGGAAATGAAATCAAGGCTATGGTATCTCAACAGAACGGTGGGTATAATTAGAATATACAAGTTGAGGAGGTGATCGAACAGGAAAATCTGGTAAACATCGAAACTGGAAAATGTGACAAAGAGTCAGTGGAGAATCAAGCATACATGGCAGAAGTGAACGATCAGCTCTCAAAGGTATGTTCTGAATCTCATTGTGAACAATGTGAAAAACTGTCTGATCAATTGAAAGCATTAACTGATCAGTTTGTTAGTTTGGATATTGAATTAAAAAAAATAAAAGAAGAACATCACTATTCTAAAACTAAATAAAATAGCTATTCGGTAAAAATAAAAGCTAGTGAGAAAGATATTAGAAGCCTTAAGGCTACCCTAGCTGAAAAATTACAAGGCATTGATCTTAGCTATGAAGTTGTAGAAGAAAAAACCAAACTGATAGCTGAAAAGGACAAACAAATAGCTGATTACTAGGTAAAAGTAGTGGAATTGAACAGGAAAATTGACAGTTTAGAAATTCCTCGGTGATGCTTGACCATATTCTAAGTGTTCAACGTTCCCCAATTAACAAAGGGGGAATCGGATACACAGAAGTTCCACCACCGTACAATAATAATTATACTTATAATCCTAGTAATCAGCAATCCGTTAGTGTTGAAATTAGTCAGACAGTTCCAATCAGAGTCTCTACTAAAGATACCAAAGTTAATGTGAGTGAAGCGAGTCAGATAAGTTATGATGTCACAAGTCCTGTTTCATCGAATTTGGACAAATTTTCTGAATCTGGTGAGATAAAAGATGAGGTCGTGTTACTAAAACGAGGGGAGGATTACAAGTTTGATGAAAAGAAATCTTCCCTAAATCCGTTTGTTCCACCGTATGTGAGGCAAACTGATAGTAAGACAACCTCATCATCTACAGCAACTTTTGATATGAATGTTCAAAAGAAGACAAATATCTCAAACAAAAGTTGTTTTAGATGCAACAGAATAGGACACTTTGTCAATGACTGCCCTCTGAAACGGAGAAAGTCTAGAAATACGAGGCCAACTGAAACTGAGAATAAAACTAATACTAAATATGATGCTGGTAAGAATGCTAACACATCAAACAATCGTTGGACTAATCCAATATTTCAAAGAAACCCGTCTCGTTTTTTCCTAGTGAATCACCAAACCAACAATTATTATTCCACAAATGCTAGAGATTCGAGAAGGTTTGGATGGCCTCATAGCCAGTTATCTAGAAATTTTTCTTTCAGATCAAATGGAAACTTTCCTCAAAAGAACGTTGGGCAACCAAAGTACTGGATGCCGCTAACAGGTTTGATCAACCCAAGACCAGAAGGTCTTGGGTCCCCCGTTTTTAATCAATTTCCTTAATTGTGCAGGAACAGTCGAGCAGGGCTATAAACAATATGTGAGTTGTTGACAGTGGCTGTTCTCGGCACATGACTGGTAACAAGAAATTGTTACGTGATTGGAAGACCGTTCAAGGAGGAAGTGTTAGTTTTGCGGGAGAAAGTGGTGGAAGAATTACTGGTATTGGTACTGTTACCAATGGGATAATAAACATAGAAAAAGTTAATTTTGTGGAAGAGTTAAAGCACAATCTTTTGAGTGTCTCTCAGATTTGTGACAAAGAATACACAGTGCATTTTACAAAAGATGAGGCACTCGTGCTTTATCCTGGTTTCAAGATTCCTGAAACCTGGATTGTGATGAAGGCTCCAAGAGAAAAGAACACATATGCAATGGACATGCGGTCAACTGAGATGGCGACGGAAGAGTCATGCCTTATGTGAAAAGTTACAGAGTCTGAGTCAGAGCTGTGGCACCAAAGAATGGGTTATATTCATCTTCGTAAGATGAACTACATTGTCAAGAATGGGCTGGTACTTGGGGTTCCTCTAAAGAACTTTAATTTTGAAGACTAATGTTTATCATGCAAGAAAGGAAAGCAGCACAAGAAGCCACATCACTCCAAGAGGGTTAACTCAATTGTCAGCACTTTGGATTTGCTCCACATGGATCTTTTTGGTCTTGTAAATGTCAAGAGTTTAGGAGGAACGTCGTATTGTTTGGTAGTGACTGACGATTACTCGTGGTACTAATGGGTATACTTTCTAAAGACAAAAGATGAAACAGTTCAATTGGTAATTAACTTGATTACCAAGGTGGAAAATATTATTGGGAGAAAGGTAAAATTCATCAGAAGTGATAACTGGACGTAGTTCAAAAACTACCAAATGGAGATGTTTTGTTTGCAGAAAGGGATTGAACATCAGTTTAGCGCACCGTACACTCCGCAACAAAATGGAGTAGCTGAAAGGAAGAACAGAACTCTAATCGAATGCGCCAGGACTATGCTGGCAGATGCTAAAATTCCCATGGTGTTCTGGGCGGAGGCTGTTCCCACGGCCTGCTATATCCTTAATCGTGTTTTAACTGTTAAAAGATTAAATAAAACTTGTTATGAACTTATGCATGGTAGAAAGCCAAATCTGAAAGGTCTTGAACCTTTCGGGTCCCAATGTTCGATATTAAAGACTAATTCTAAATTTGGTGAGAAAGCTGACGAAGGTATTTTAGTTGGCTATGTAGCTGGGACACCCAACAGAAGAGTCTTTAATTTATCAAACAGCAAGGTTGAGGTGGTCTGCAACACTGACATTACTAGTTAAAAATCACCAAGGCCTAGCATGGGACCAGCAGAGGCTTTCGACTATGATAAGTTATTCAAATATTTTAATGTGCCTTACTTGGATTTTGCAGACATATATGAGAAGATGGCCACTCATATGCTGTTTGACGAAGAGGAGGCCATTGTGCAACGACCATAATATAATGAAAATCATCCTACCACGTCAAGTGCGGGTGAAACTCCAGCTGTCTCGAATGATGATGAATTCTACAATCCAATTCACACTCAACATCACTCAGATGAACTCTTTTCAAATCTTGAGAATGATCTTGAAGTTGGTCCGGTACATACTACCAAAATGCACAAGAATCATCCTTTTGAAAATGTGATCGATAATCCTTCTGATGGTGTGCGTACTAGAAGAAGTTTGGATGAAAACACATGTGTGTATGCAAGCATTAAAGACACTGGTATTATAAATGAATGATTGTATGCCTGCTTCATCAGTCAGATTGAACCAAAGAATTATCAAATGGCACTGAAGGATAGCGCGTGGGTTGAAGCCATGCAGGAACAACTGGCACAGTTTGAAAAAACGGAAGTATGGCAGTTAGTTGAAAAATCACAAGATGTGAATGCTATCGGTACAAAGTGGGTATTAAAGTGTAAGAGAGATGAGAAGGGAGTAATCATTCGCAACAAGGCAAGACTGGTAGTCAAAGGGTTTAATCAACAGAAAGGAATCGATTACAATGAAGTGTTTGCTCCTGTGGCAAGATTGGAGGCAATTCGACTGTTTCTGGCATTTGCTGCACACAAAGAGATGAAAGTGTTTCAGCTGGATGTTAAAAGTGCGTTTCTTAATGGAAAAGTCGATGAGGTGGTATACGTAGAACAACCTTCGGGTTTCCCTGACCCAGATTTTCCTGATCATGTGTACAAACTCAGCAAAGCATTATATGGCCTACATCAGGCACCACGAGCCTGGTATGCAACTCTGTCAGATTACTTGCTAGAGAATGGGTTTGAGAGAGGGAATATCGACCAGTACGTTGTTTGTAAAAAGAAAAGGGGGTGATTTTCTTCTCGTCCAGGTCTATGTGGACGACATTATCTTTGTTGCCTCACGAGTTTCTATGTGTCAGGAGTTTGAAGTAGTCATGAAGAAAAGGTTTGAGATGAGTGCCATGGGCGAACTAACTTTCTTTTTGGGATTACAGGTAGATCAAAGGAAGGAGGGCATGTTCATTCATTAAACTAAGTATGTTCATGATGTGCTTAAGCTCTTTAAGATGGACGATAGTACCCCGTTTGACACTCCAATCTGCGTCAACCACAAACTGGGTGCTGATTCCGACAGTGATGAAGATGTGGATCCCACTAAATACGGGCATTTATAGGCTCTTTAATGTATCTAACTGCTTCTAGACCTGACATTATGTTTGCAGTTTGTCTTTGTGTGCTCGTTTTCAGGCCAACCCGAAGGAATCACACATGAAGGGAGTGAAGAGGATCTTGCGGTACCTTAAAGGAAAGCCTAAGTTGGGTCTCTTGTACACTAAAGGAAGGGAACTAGATCTGGTAGCATACACCGACTCTGACTATGGAGGTTGCAATCAGAACAGGAAGTCAACAGCCGGTGGATGTCAGTTTCTCGGAGGAAGATTGGTGTCGTGGCAGTGCAAGAAGCAAACCTCTCTAGCCATATCCACCTGCGAAGCAGAATACATGGCAACATCTAACTTCTCAAGAAGTTTCAATATTGGTGTTAAAAATGAAAATTGATCCAACCTTGGAAAGTGATAGATAAACTGATTTTGTGTGTATAACCGGTGAAGTAATTAGGCCTAAAAGACTCTAGAACAGTCATTGTATGTTATGGTAGCTTTCTATGGTGCGTAAAAGTAGAAGTGATACAAACTAAATCTACTCGATTTACTGTGGAGAGTCATTTTGAACTGTGCATGTCTCCACATATACCTCTCTGAATGATAGGCAGAAAAGTGATTACCCAGTCATACACGAGCCCATGAGTGTCCTGATCCCCACGAAGACAGTGTTATGTTTCTGCAGTGATCCAGATTCGGGACTTGCAGTTGTATTATCGTATTAAAAAAATCATCACTTATTATTAAGCCTTACGAACATTATATGTTCTCAAATATCAAGAAAAATGCAAGAAAGCATAATTCATAGTATAAGAAAGTTCGGGAAGACGAATCAGAGAGTCGACATGTGAATTTTGATTGATCAGACACTACGGGTCGAAGTCAAATCGGGGTGACCTGGGGAAAGCCAAATACGCCTTGAGAATAGATAGGAGGCATCACAATCTCTCATGTGATGTCCATCTAAATTTTGAGCTTAATTGAACCTAATCCGTATCACAGAAGCAATGAAAACCATACTAAGTTTTATACCTGCCTACAACCTGTTTCTCTCTGTCATAATACCGCTAAACATGGAGCTGTGTGACAGCCTCTTAATTAGTATGATTCATGTTCGGATCTTTTCTAAAAACACGATGGGTTTCTGCAAGACTGAAATTTGATCCCGTCCTTTTATTTAACTTTTGTTATGCATTTTGTCTTACGGAATGACATCATTAAACACCATGGTTACTTGTTTTTGATCGTTTATTTTCAATTAACTTCGCTACGGGCGAACTTAACTGAAGGGCGAAGTTGACTATGGGCAAAGTTGACTTACGGGTGAAGTTGACTAAAGGGCGAAGTTGATTTAACTTCGCCCCTGGGGTTTTCCAAAACTATATAAGACGGAACGGTGGTCAAATTTGGTCAAACTTTTACACACTAAACCCTAGGCGAACTTACCATTTGAATCAAACCTCTTTTTTATCCATTTTTCGTTTGCAATCGAGGTTCGTTGGCCTTTATTGATTCATAATTCATATATCTTGGTTGTTTGTCGGCTCCACACTTTCTTGTTCTAATCGGTCTTGTTATCAAAACTTATTAACCCTACTACTGGTTGATTAACATTTATTTTAAGGATATATAGTTGTTCGGTACCCAAATCGCTTTATCCGATTGAACCGATCGCTGCCTGATTGTCCATATTAACATCAAACTGCGTCTGGCTGTCTCTGTTTTAGCGGCGAAGTTAAGCTTAGCGAAGTTATCCCTAACTTCGCCACTAACTTAACTTCGCTGCTCTGTAACCTGTTCTTATGTGCAGAGACCTTTCTTCGTTACCTTCATATTATGTTGTGTTGCAGATGTGCGAATGTATATTCTCAGCAACGATAACCAACTTCGCTTGTTTCACAGCTTCGCCTATATCATTATCAACGAAGTTGTGACCTGTTGCCATACGTGTCTGATTTATGTCATTTGTTTTGCAGACATGGCTGCTATAGCAGGTGCTGGTGGCACTGGTGGTGATGAAGGCGGAGGTGATAAGAGACAGTTCTTTCCGGGTCACAACATGTACGTTACCTTGGATCCGGATAGCCGTGGAACTAAGGATTTTCGAGAGATCATCTTGTTTCTTATTCGTTCACGTATTTTCCATGCTATCACAACTACTCTTCCGATACCACTTCCAAACATTGAAGATTTCTGAAACACTGTTGAGTATGACTATCGTGTTGACCCACCAGTGATGCGTTCCACTGTCAACAATCAAGTGGTATAGTTCTCGGCCAATCAGATCAGGGAAGCTTTACATTTTAGGGTTGAGACTACTGAGGACCCTACTGAGGTTTTGGCTACTTTCAGAAATGGTGCATTTGTTCGTATGGGGTATTCAGGTCCTTTGGAGGATTCTCAGAGGCGAAAGGGGTTACTATTAGATCAGTGGCAGTTCTTGATGCAAGTGATGATCGTGTGCATATCTGGTTGCAAGGCTTGTACAGATGGTATGGGTGCGACATTGCATTCTGCAATGGCTGCATTGACTTACAACAAAGCTTATAGTTTCAGTCAAATGGTATTTTATGAGAGTGATCGTCAGCGAAGAGCGTTGGCACGGGAACGGTTTTTGATGTACCCAAGATTCTTACAGATGATTCTCAATCATGTTGCTCCTAATTTTCCACAACGTCGTCCTATCTAGTATAAGCAAGAGAATCTTTGCACAATGTAGGTCCTCCAGTGCTCGTAGCAAGCGTGAACTTCGTCCAAGGCACACTGCTCTATTTGGGTATCTTATCAATCCAGCTTACGTTGCTCCTCTAGAAAATGAGTTTAATGATCCAGTATCGCAACAGGCTGATATCCCTCAACCACCTCCTGTGGTTCAACCACTACCCGTGGTACAACCAGCACCTATTGTTGATCCTGTTGCATCTCCAGCAGAACAAGTTGATCTTGAGGTTGCCTTTGGAGGGCAAGGCTTCTTTGATATGGAAAGAATTAATCCTGCTGCTGAAGTTCAAGTCTCAGCTGTTGAAGTTTCTGGTGTACAGGTTTCTGTGGCTGGTCCATCGATGGGCCCGTCGATTGCTTCCGTGGAGGATTCAGAGGAAACCTTATCTGATTCTTCCACCGATGACGCTGTGGAAGCACACCGTGTTCTTGTTGCCCAAGAGAGAATTCAAGGGAAATGAAAGAAGGATTATGATGATAGTGAGTCAGATTATGAGGATGAACTGTATCGCGTTGCTCGTAGATCAAAAAGGGCCAGAGCTGGAGAAAGTTCAAGTGTTGTCCATTTTTCTCCATCATCGCTATCCGGTATGTCTATGTTACCCGCTTCTTTGGCAGTTCCATTGCCAGTGACCTCGAGTGTCCCTTTGGTGCCTGTATCGTCATCATTTGGTATTGCTCCATCTTTGGTCCAGTTAGCAACACCGGAGATTGTTTTTTTACCACCTCATACTCTTACTCCATCAGAGGTGGTTGCTAGATTTGTTGAGTCCACACTGGTAGCGACTGCTGGGTTATCTGTCTCTATGCCACCCCCAGTTACTTCTCAATCTACATCTGATGTTCCAGCAAGTTTGGGTATTCCACCGCCGTTTGCTCAGGATATATCTCACATGCGGTTTGATTTTGATGCCACCCTAACTGATTCCGAGAGGATTGCAACGCTTGAAAGAGTTGTTGTTGAGCAGTCAAGGATAAACCTAATTCAGACTCAAGCTATTCAGTGGCTTGTGGCTGAGAATCAGATTCAATCATCACTTCTCATTGAACACGATAAACTCTTTGATGCTCTTAAACAGTTTCTAGCATCTCAGGGGGAGACTACTTGCAAGGGTGATGAGCTGAGGAAAAAGAAGAAACAAGACAAAGACGATGATCCCAATGCATCAAAAGATGCAGGTGGTGAGTTGCCAAGAACTGAACAAAATCTTGGGACTTCCACATCTTAGGGGGAGTCTGCGGGTTCGTCAGGTAGTACAGGTGGTGACACAGTGGTGGTTGTAGATGAGGAGGATGAGTTGGGTAATATGAGGATGACTTAGTTGATGATGTGTTGTCAGTTAGTGAGATTGAGAAAATTGGGGAACATATAGAGATTGACAGTGGATTAGAGGAAGGAGAGATAGTTGATGATAATGTTGAGCATGATATTCCAAGTGTTGATCACGAAAAGTTGGTTCAAGGTGAAAATGTGACGGGTGATTCTGAATGGGAAGATCAGCCAAGATGGAAAGAAGGTTGTGCTAAGTGGTTCTTCAAGACAAAGAAACCAGTGGTACCCACAATGTTCAAGAAAAGCTACAATATAAAAGGTTATGCTGAGTCGAAGAAAGGTATCATTTGCTGGTTATATGATGAACAGGTGAAGTTGTTTGTGATAAAGCGATATGATGGGATTCAATATTTTGCTAAGAGATTGAAGTCGCTCAATACGTTGCCTGAGTGTGAAGTGAGAGATTTGGCTCGACTAAGATTGATAAATAGAAGTGATGATGACTTTGCAAGATGGGTTGGAAAGATCGTGTGGAAGGAAAGTGTGAAAGATAAAAATTTTGAGCTTCTGAAGCCTCAGAAAGGGAAGTTGGTTGAAGATAAGGAACGTGGCATGTGGGCTGATGGTAAGCCCTGGTTAGTGATGAAATACAAGCCAATTAGGTGTTTGAAAGAGGTTCCGATGAAGCTAATGCCCAAGGATGTGTTTAAGAATCTCAAGTGGTGGTATGTTGATTGTCAAACCGCTGAAGACGTGATGGAAGATGAAGACGAACAGGAGATCCTGAGAGTGTATGATCCAATGCACTTGGTTAATTTGTCTCAAGCTGACTTGCAGGTACTCAATGACAAGAAGATTTTTTATATACCTGCATGGAAAGACGAAGCAAAGAAGTACCAGAGGGTGGTCTCTGTTTGTATAAAACAGGGAGTTCATTCTTGAAGACTGATGGTGCATGCTTTTTGGGTTACAAGACACGTGAAAGATGATAGAGATATGAAGCTACTGCCAAGGGGGAGTCTATTGGTGCATGATGTCAGTAGTTCATATATCTCGTGTTAATTGTGTCTGTAATCGTTACATTGTTCGTATTATTTTGAACGAGTTAGTTAGCTTTTATGTCTAGCGAACTTGGGTAGCGAAGTTAGGACAACTTTGCCTGGTATGTTAGGCGAAGTTGTCGTGCTATTTATACCCTAACTTCGGCTCTTTTGTGAACAACTTGGACTGCTGGTTTTGTGACACTCTTGTGTTACGTGTGTGGTTTCTTGGTTATTACCTTTGCCATATAACAAGTATTCTCTTATATACTCGTGTGTTTGCTAGTCATTTACGTGTTCATCGTCTTAGCACTCATATCGTATACGTAGGGGATTCCGCACCCTATTGTTACGAGATACTCCTGTGTAGATCCAGCTGGGAACCTACAGATGATTCCACAACTCCTATGATGATCTTGAAAAGCATCACTAAGGTATTCCCCTCCTCTATCCGAACGAAGTACTTTGATGGTTTTATTGACTTGATTTTCTACTTCATTTTGGAAGACTTTGAACATTTCAAAAGCTTCATCTTTGTGTTTTAACAAGTACACATACCCATAACGACTATAATCATCGATAAAGGTAATGAAGTATCTTTCACCATTCCATGTCATTGCTTTAAAAGTACCACATACATCTGAATGTATGATACCTAATAAGTCTTTTGCCCTTTCACTATTTCCACTAAAGGGTTCCTTGGTCATATTTCCTTGTAAACAAGATTCACACTTATCAAATGAATCATCATTTGATTCCAAAAGACCATTCTTTTGAAGTGTATGTATGCGACCATTGATTATGTGACCAAGGCGACAATGCCAAGATAAGTCTTACTCAAATCCATTTTGTGTTTGTTGGTGCTTGATTGGTACAACGAGTTAACAAAGGATGTGTTATCTAATTCATAAATGCCATTAGACGGCATTGCTTTAAAATAAAAGGCATCATTCATAAAAACACAAATACCATTGTCCACAAATTTCAAATCATAACCACATTGTCTTAAAAGAGAAACAGTGATAATATTCCTAGTCAAACTAGGAGCAACCAAAATGTTGTTCAAAACAACTTCCAAACCATTTGGAAGCTTCAAAATGTAGTCTCCTCGGGCTTCGACATCAACCTTTGCTCCGCTGCCCATGAAGAGACTTGTATCTCCTTTCTTGAAATGCTTATTTCTTTTGAACTCATGCAACAAATTGCAAATATGAGTTCCACATCCGGTATATAATACCCATGTGTTAGAAGAAATAACATTAAGATCAATATGGATAATGAATGTTGTACCCAAGGTTTGCCCCACATCCCTCTTTGCTTTCAACTCTTTAAGATAGGTTGGACAATTCATCATCCAATGTTCTTTCTCACCACAACCAAAGCACGGGTCCTCCGAGCTAACCTTTAGCTTATTCTCCTTTGGTTTGGTTGGTTCCGCTTTAGCCTTTCCTTTGAACTTACCCTTGACGTGTCCCTTACCTTTGGAAACCTTTGCCTTAGGTTCTGGGTGATGTCTCTTCTAATTTCCACCTTCATTGATCGTGAGAACCGGTAAAACCTTTTTACCCATTCCCGCTTCGACGGTTTTGAGCATTGCGTGAAGCTCACCAATACTCCTGTCCCATCCATTCATGTTGTAGTTCATGAAAAAGTCTCATACCTTTTGGTTAGGCCATTAAGTATCATATCCGTGGCTAACTCTTTCGAGACGGCACAATTTAGCCATTCGAGTCGATCAATGTGGCTTTTCATCTTAAGCACATAAGATGAAACTGATTGGGTTTCTTCCATACGACATGCATGAAGCGCTCGAACCGTTTCGAAGCGTTCTACCCTATCTTGAGTAAGGAACATTTCCTTAAGTTGGGTGATCATGTCATATGCCCCATGATTTTCAAGATACTTTTGAATTTCAGGAATCATAGTAACCAACATGAGGCAAGAAACTTGCACCGAATCCACGGTGTATGTTAAACCAATCGTTATAGACATCCAAATCGTCAACGTTTGGTTCATCGGGAATAGGATCGTCCAATATGTAGGATTTCTTTTCTTGTTTGAGAACAATTCTCAAATTTTGATACCAATCCATAAAATTGTTATAGTTATGACGATCCTTATCAAGTATAGCTCTTAGTGATACGTAATGCACGGGTGGGATAATTGCGTTATGTGGATTGTTGATTGCGGCCATCTACATAATTTAACAAAGCTCAATTTTAGTATTTTCGATATCATTTAGTACTTTAGTCTTTAATACCCTTTATGTCTCAAAGACAATTAATGATTAAAATATATAACCCAACGTTACATTAACATATTAGTTAGGTGGCCTTTATCCTACTATTGAATTAACAAGGTAGTTAACGTTTGACGATTGCAACCCTTTGCAACTTCTAGATTTATGGGATCGGTTAAACATCATATGTTTAGTTGGCATGTTTAATCACATTAACACCTTTGTACGCCATGCTTCGGTGACCCTATTCACATGGTTTCCAAATCAAATCGTCCTACTTACACACACATATGAATTTGCACATACAAGTGGTTAGGTGACCTTTATCCCACAAATATGGCAAACCCACCTCAAACTCACAAGTTTTTTCCAATGTGGTTAGGTGACCTTCATCCCACATCGAGTTCCCAAGTGATTCGAGTGTTGTATAAAAGGATGGTGTTAAACTTGTTTTAAAAGGGATTTAAGTTTTCTAAATTCCAGATTGGAAAACAATTTATGTACCTTGCATTTGCATGCATTCCAAATGTAAGGTGCATTTTTTGAAAACCAATTTTCAAAATTCCTTTTGATAAAACTCATTTTATTGTGAAATCATTAACCTTTAATAAAACCAATTTTATTACCTAATGATTTCTAAGAAAGCAATTTTATGCAAGTTATTGATATTAAGTTTGTTAATTATCCTTATCCAAATAAGATAAAACAAAATATAAATCAACCATACAAGCATAAATAAACAACCACAAGTTCATAACCATAGCCACCTAATCTTGGCCACACTTGTTGACCGAAACAAGTGTGCCAAAAGTCTCTCCTAGGGGACCAAATGAACAAAGACATGTGTCGGTGAACTCCCACTTGATCCCGCATCCAAATGCCTCAAGTGTCCACTTTGTGTTGTGACCTCTCCACTTTATTTGGGCTTCCTTTTGGGCTCCAACTTCAGCTATTAGCTTCCGTGGGCCTCCAAGTTTGGGCTTTGGTCATTGGGCTAGAATCCCATCTTGGACTATGAGGTCCATTAAGGCCCGAAACCAAAACCCTAACTTTGTGTGCATTTTCTTTTACAATATATATATATATATATATATATATATATATATATATATCATAATATATTTTCCTCTAGTAAAAGAAATACAACCAATATACTTATTATTACAAACCAACATGAATAAATAAATAGATTACAAACCCTAATAAACGAATATCACAACCATATTGAATATTCAAATGAACCACAACACAAACATTCACCCAAACACAAGGCAAAGGCTAGGTTATGAACATCCAAATATGCAAGTATTACAAGTCTAAATGGTTCCCCTTTTCAACCTCAACTTTCGGCCAAGGATAAGAAAACTGAAAGTTTCGGGTTTTATCCAAACAAAACAACCAATCATCCAAATGACTTAATTCTTCAAGATTATCACATGCATGTAAAGTATAATCTTGGAAACCAAGGGGTAACCAAAAACCAAAAAAAATTCGGCCATATGGTGAACCACACCATAAAACCTGAAAATGCTTTAGATCTAATGAAGTATGTATCCGTATAAGTGGCTCTTGATGCCATTGTTGGGTTTTAACAAGATTATCAAAGTCATATAAACCCATTTATATGAAAAACGCATCGGATTAATCAGTTTTAAATCATGTTATTTTAGATTAATATAAACCCAATTTTATATATAAAACCCAAGCCCCGGATCCATATACGAGATTACATGATTACCAATATAAACAACCATAGGGTGTTTATGTAATATAACCTTTCAAGATGCAAGGAGCATGAAGAAGATGATGGTTGAATAGCTATCCTTCAAAAGAAAAGTCCCTCAAGCTTGTATACCCCCAAGCCACCAACAAACACCTTGTCTTGCTAGGATTTGATAACACTTTCATAAGGAAAAAAAAAACTTTCCTTATGTTCTTCTTTGGCCGAATTCAAGGAGAGAAGAGAAAGACAATATTGCTGTAATGTGTATGGGTAGTGTTTGTGTTGTTCCAACAAAGAATATAAAGAGAGAACTTTAACTTTATAGTGGGTGGGAAGTTTCCCCCCAAAATTGGTTGGTCCTACCATCCCATTATATTTTCTCTTTCTTTTCTGGTAACACACTAATACTTCATGTACTAGTCGCAGATCTATTGACTAGCAAGGAGTTGATAGGACCATTAGAAGAACTAAAGTGTATCCAAGAACACATTGCCTTTTTCATAAGCTATTCACTAGCAAGGAGTTGATAGGACCATTAGAAGAACTAGTCTGCTCGTTGGATCATATCGGGCAAAGCTGGATATGATCAAGAAGACTGAAGTCTGCTGTGTGAAAATAAAGTCTACCCAGGAACTGTTCCCGAACACACTTGAAGGTTACCAGGTTTACTCTAGGGATAAAGGCGCCGAGCATACTCGAAAAAGTCAAGTGATACAAAGTCTGCCCGGAAGACCTGTTTTTACACTTAGTATAGTTTTGAATATGTAATTTAAATATGTGTCAATCATTAGGGTTTCTAGAAGGAATGGCAGCTGTCAGGAGGTGGCAGGCCTATAAATAGAATATTTTAGGGCACAGCGCCTACGGATTTGCCTTTACACTTTTCATATAAGATCGAATATTCCTGATTGAGTGTGACGGCTGTCCTAGGTTATCATTGAATCTACATTCCGACAAGAAACCCTAATCGATTATCATTTGTATGAATCACTTTATATAAATGTAAATCTTTTGAGTTATTGTTCGTGTCTGTTACCATTATTAACCTATTAGCAACAAATCTTGTTTGTTTCTGATTCCGCCGTTAACAAACAAGAATCTTTCCTTATTTGGCAATCCATCATTAACCTTCTTGTCGACACAATATGTGTGGGTTAAGACATTGTTATTGAGTATTGAGTGATTATTCGGGACCGAAAAGTGGTATCAGAGCTTGCTGAATGCTGATTTGGAAGATTTGTTGCTGATTGAAGATTTGAGGAAGAACAATGATGTAAGCAAAGCACTGTTCCATTGGAGAGAGACGTTAGCTGCTCTGTTCTTCTTTTCCGTCCAGATCTACAAACATTCGGTGTTTTCTTTTCCTTACTTCAGTTAAAGTTTACATCTTTATTATCATTTCTTGTTCCAATCAGACCAGATTCATCAGATCTGAGGATCTGATAGTCAGATCTGATTATTTTCAATTGAAAACTTGATTTTTACCCTTGTTTCTGTGTTTCAAACAACCAAAATGTCTGGTCTTGAAGAACAAGAAGTGCCCACTAACAAAATACCTAGACTTTATGGGCAGGAAAATTTCACCATATGGAAAGTTCTATTTGAAGCGGCTGTATGCTACAATGATGTAGACATGTGGGATTCAATAAAGAATGGAACACAAGCCACTGATGGGGCAGCTGCTACTGGTGCTGTAACAGATAGGTTGAGGAAAATGGATGACAGGGCCTTAGCAATGATTAAGCTAGGTCTGTCTTGGGAAATACTTACCAAGGTTGCACATCATACTACCGCAAAGGCAATGTATGATGCAATTCTTGAAATGTTCGAGGGAAACACTGAGCTAAAGAACATAAAGAAGCAAAGGCTCAAGCAACAACTTGTAACATCCCGAAATTTCAAGATAATATTAATTATATTACTTAATAATAGAGGGAAAGTTTACTCGGGTTATCGGGATATAAAAGAGTAGGAGTTGGTATGGGTCGGGCTAGTGTCGGGTAATGGACGTTGGTTATGGATTTGGATTAATTGAGATGGGTTAAATGAGAATGGGATTTCAGAGATATAAATACCCCCAAAATCCCAAAATATCTTTCATTTACATCTATTTCTTCACACACTCAAAACACACATTCTAACCGATCAAGATTCGAAGCCGAGACCCGAGATTTTGTTGATAGATCTGAGTTGGTAAGGTAAGAACAAATCCAACAAAGCTAATATTACTGAAAATGGTTAGGATTGGATGGGTTAACCGGACCCGAAACCCAAACTGCCCAAATCGGACCCCTAAAACGTCGATTTTAGGCCGATTTGATGGTTGGGATTTGTAGGCGCCGATCATACGATTCCGTGGATACCAAAATCGAGTTATTTGGCTAAGAAACGAAGGATTTATGGGCAAACAGATCTGCAGCGCGATAACTTCGCCTGCAAGATTAAGTTCGCCTGATGAACTTCGCCTTCAAGCGTAACTTCGCCTTCAAGCGTAACTTCGCCTAAGGATAACTTCGCCTACGGCCAAGTTCGCCTAAGGATAACTTCGCCTGAAGCCAAGTTCGCCTAAGGATAACTTCGCCTGAAGCCAAGTTCGCCTAAGGTTTAACTTCGCCTGAAGCCAAGTTCGCCTAAGGTTTAACTTCGCCTGAAGCCAAGTTCGCCCGAGGTTTAACTTCGCCTAAAGTGAAGTTCGTTTAGAAAATAAATTAAAAACCTAATGGAAAATGTGTTAAGACAGTTAATGGAAATAAAATTTTTCCAAGCTGACCTTGGACCCCAGCCAGGGGCTCTGCCCCTTGGACCCTGCTAGGGGCTGCCGCCCCTAGACCCCGCTGCCAGGGGCGCTGCCCCCGGACCCCCGTTCGTTGTGGGTCATATAAAGATAGAAATACATTATGAGAAGTGATAGTTAATTGATACGTATACTTGTTATACAGTCAGCCGTGCACAACGGAAGAAAGGGATTACGATTAACGGTGAACATAACCGTGTTCAGGTGAGTTTCTAGCCCCATTTATGTGTTATGTTTTCGGGGCTGTGTGCATACTCAACATGTTTGTTAATACACTTATCCTAAGAGATAAGTGTATGCCTTATGTGGATAATGTGAAATGTATGAATGATTGCTTGATGGTACGTGAACGATCTTCGGATATTGCACGTACTGTCAGGTTGTAACGCTATGTATAAGGTAAGTATGTTATGTATGTTTATGTGTATGAACATGATATAGATAATAGAAGAAAGAAATGATAATGTATGGTTGTATGGTTACGAAAAGGGTACCGAGCCCTAATAATACTCGAGGTATGATGTATGGTTGTATGGTAACGAAGAGGGAATCGAACCCTACTAATATTCGAGAACTAGGGAACCGAACCCTACTAATATTCGAGGAAAGAGGGTACCGAGCCCTAATAATACTCGAGGAAAGAGGGTACCGAGCCCTAATAATACTCGAGGAAAGAGGGTACCGAGCCCTAATAATACTCGAGGAAAGAGGGTACCGAGCCCTAATAATACTCGAGGAAAGAGGGTACCGAGCCCTAATAATACTCGAGGTATGATGTATGGTTGTATGGTAACGAAGAGGGAATCGAACCCTACTAATATTCGAGAACTAGGGAACCGAACCCTACTAATATTCGAGGAAAGAGGGTACCGAGCCCTAATAATACTCGAGGAAAGAGGGTACCGAGCCCTAATAATACTCGAGGAAAGAGGGTACCGAGCCCTAATAATACTCGAGGAAGGAGGGTACCGAGCCCTAATAATACTCGAGGAAGGAGGGTACCGAGCCCTAATAATACTCGAGGAATGTAGGGCGTAATGCTCTTTATAACGTAATATATGAAAGTAAGTTAATACAAATGAAAGTAAGAAAGTATGAATGTAAGAAAGCATGAATGTAAGAAAGTATGAAAGTATGAAAGTATAAAAGTATGAATGAAATGGTATAATTTTATGTGTATGGTATGATTATGTGATTAACTAGAACTCACTCAGCGTAGCTGACTTTTAGTATGCACGCATGTGAGTAGGATGAGGCAGCTCGCTTGAGAAGACACATGGCACTGAACAAGAATCTGGCATCTGAAGACCTATGATGTGTTAATTTTAATGCTTTAATGTGAAAGACAATAAATGTTTTGAGACAAGTTATGAATTATGTAAAGTTTTATATTCCGCGAAAAGTTTTAATAAACTCTGATTTGAAGGACTGTGTTTATGAGTAAATCCAACACGAAAGTAGGGTTACCGGTAACGGGGCCTTACAAAACTTGAGAGATTTAAATACAAAGATGGAGAAAGGTTGAAGTCCATCCTTGAAAGATTCTTGGCAATTATGAATGACCTTCGAACAACTAACTATGTCTTGACTGATTTTGACATGAATACCAAGCTGCTCAACTCAATGCCTAAGGAATGGTACACTGCCTGCAAATTCATCCTCCAAAAGCCCAACTTCAATGATTTGAAAGTGAATGATGTAGTGTGCTTCCTTCAGGCTGCAGAAATTGAAATGATCGGAAATGAAATGATTAAAGAAGAAAAACCTTGTTTCAATGTTTCTAATGCATTGATTGCACCCATGGGAAACTTGTCTACCAAGAACCAACATCAAATTCCCATCATAGAGGAACCAACTGAACATGGTGTTGATACACCTAGATCATTTGTTGGAGGTAGCTCAAGTCATCATGGAAGTCAGACAAGGTTCAATGTCAAACTTATTGAAGAAAATGATACTGCCTCATTGGCAGGTGGACACGTGCCATACTCTGGTGGAAACATTGGTCAAGCAAATGACACTCAAGCACTGTTCTCAATGTTCACTAAGTCATATAATGCATTTGTGGCTAAGAACTTAATTCATACAAGTGTCATCCAAGATGACTTGGAGCAAATAGATGCTGATGACCTTGAGGATATGGATTTAAAGTGGCAAGCTGCAATGCTAGCACTGAGAAGCAAGAGGCTATTCAATAGGACTGGTAGATCATTGGTCTCTGGGCCAAATGAAATGATTGGATTTGACAAGTCAAAGGCTATTTATTACAACTGCCAACAGCCTGGACATTTTGCTAGGGAGTGTAACCAGCCCAGAAACTTTCAAGCTAATCAGTTTCAAAATCAACAGTCAAGAAACCAAATGCAATATCAACAGAACTTTCAGCAAAATCAAAACAAAAATAACAACTTCAGCAACAACAACAATCCCAACTTCAATCACTTTCAACAGCCTCAAATGAATAATCAACAAGTTGTTCCTCAAAACAAAACTACCAAAGAAACCAATTCCCTCAAGCTGCTCAAAACAACCTCAACAGACCCAATCAAACTCAACCAAGAAATCAAGGGAATGTTGTTGTTGCTGCACAACAAGATGGTGATTTTGACTGGAGTAATCATGAAGATGACATCAAAGGTGCTAATGTTGCATTCATGGCAAAGATTGAGAATGAGGCTAGAACATCATCTTCTCAGGTACACTCACCTATCACTGACTTAAATGAAACAATTACTGCTTTAAATATGAAAATATGCAAGCTAGAGGGTGAGTGTTTCAGAAAACAAAGCATCATCAATGGGTATCAAGCCAGTGATGTTGTTAGTGAAAAAAAAATCAGAATTTTAAAAAAGGATTGTGTGAGTAGCTATAGAGCTCAACAGAGGTACATTACTGAAATTGATGGGTTGAAGAAGATGTTGATTGAGGAGAAAGTGAAGAACACAAAGCTGGAAGTTGATAATGAATTCTTAAAGAATTTGGTCACCATAGGAAACATATGTGGCATTCTAAACCAAATTAGTGAGAAAGACAAGTATAAGGCTGTTCCAGCTCCATTCAACAACAACTTTTTACCTAAAGTTGATAAAGAGAAGGGTGATGGTTATCTCCATCAGTTCAGAGAAGTGTTTCAAGATAGAGAGGAATTTGTTGATTTGTATAAAAAGGTTGAAGTGAATGAAGAGGGATAATATGTTGTGAAGGAAGAAGTGAAAGAAGACAAGTCAATTGGAATTCAAGTCTCTGAAGATGACTTTGACTCTGAGGATCTGAATGCTGATGACTTAAGTGATTTGAGTGATCAAATCACTGATGAAGAAATCAAAGTTGCTGAAAGAGGTAGAAGGTATAAGAAACCAGAATCAATAGAAAAGCTACCACATCTACCACTAGTATCATCAAAGATGAAGAAAATGAATGAAATAATTAGAAAATAACATGTGTCTTTTGACATATGTGAAAGCTTTAAAGTTAGCTATAATGCAGTAAAACCTCCAAGTAAGGCTATGCTGCAAAGAATTAAAGACAACAACAAGAAGAAAGTGACTGAAACAGTTATATGTGACAACTTCATTCCAGTTTACCCAATATTTTCAAGTCATGAAGTATTTGACATTGGGGAAGTGGAAACCATGGAAGAATATGAAAAGAGACAATCAAAGCACAAAGGAAGCCTAGATGAAGAGCCTATGAATATGAAGAAAATTATCTTTGTCAAGGGAAAGGTTGAAAGAAATGATATCAAGATTGATGAATTTGTTCCTTTCTCAATTGACTTTGATGGTCTGAAGACTCAAAAGACACTTGGAGTTGATCCTCCAAGACCAAGTGAAAGGTTTAAGAAAGTAGCTGATCATGAAAAATTCAAAGGAAAAGTGTGGTGCAAGAGATGTGATGAGTATGGTCATCACACTGAGACATGTAATGATAGACTCAACTTCAAACCTTTTCATGTTACAAATGAGACAAAGTTTAGACAAAACTTTGTTCTCTATAAACTGAAGTATGGAGAATACTTGGGAAAGTGGAAAGTAAGTGAAAAAGAGAAGAAGAATGAGTCTAATAAGCCAGCTGAAAAAGAAAGGAAAGCTGAAGTGAGATTGAGGAAACCAACTGATAATCAAAGTAGAAGAAGTAAATCTCCTAAGAAGACTGAGAATGTAAAGAAAAAGAATTTCCAACCTTTGAGAATCATTCCCAACAATGACACTAAATCAATTAAGTCAGATGATTCTCAAGGATCTCCTAACAGTGAAAAGAAGAGAAACAAAGGTGTTCTTCCTAGAAAGAAACCTATTGAATTAACTGGTGATGAGAAGTTCTTATTGAAACATGGTTATGAACCTCAAGGTTTCCTATCGATAAAGTTGAAATCAAAGAGGAGATAAGTATGGATGTGAGAGACTTTTCAAGCAAGAAAGACTATGTTGTTCAAGAAAGTAACAGAGAAGGTTCTGAGTATGAGAGCACAACTTCATTTGTGAAAACTCCAAGAGAATGTGGATATGAAACCGATGATTCAGATCACATTGAAATTACTCATGAAGACCCTGAACCCATAACACTCACTCCTAGTACTGCCATTGAAAATGAATTTGATGATTTGCAAGCTGAAGTAGCTTGCACTTCATCATCAAACTAATTACTTTCTTTGTGTTGTGCAAGAATAGTCCATTACATTTAATGAAGTATGGTATTTGGACAGTGGATATTCTAGGCACATGACCTGTGACAAAAGGTCACTTGTCAACTATGAAGAGAAGTTTGAGGGACCTGTGGCATTTGGCAGTGATGAGAATGGAGGAAAAATTGTTGGAAAAGGAACTTTGACAAATGACAATGTTACTTTTGACAATGTTTTCTATGTTGAAAGGCTTCAATACAATCTATTAAGCATATCTCAGATGTGTGATAAAGGTTACAAAATTGGCTTTGATGATTCACACTGTTTCATCTTAAGGCCTAAGTATGTTATTCCACCTGACATGATCATGATGATGGCCCCAATGAATTGAAATTTGTATGAACTAAACATGAAGGATGTTGTTTCTAGGTGTGGCACATGTTTTTTTCCTAAGGCCACTGAAAATGAGTCAAAATTGTGGCATAGGAAACTCTGTCATGTCAATCTAAAGAACATGAACAATTTAGTCAAGGGCGAGCATGTCACTGGCTTACCTACAAGAGAGTTTAAATTGGATGACAACTGTGTCTCATGCCAGAAAGGAAAGCAGCACAAGTCTTATCACAAGACTAAATTCATCAACTCAATTGATCAAGTGCTTGAAATGCTTCACATGGATCTCTTTGGCCCTGTGAGTGTGCCAAGCATTGGGAAGAAAAGATATTGTCTTGTGATCATTGATGACTATTCAAGATATACTTGGGTTTATTTCCTACGTACCAAGGATGAGGCTGCTGAATTCATTATAAATTGTGTTAACAGAGTTGAGAATCAATTGAATAAAAGGGTTAAGGTGATGAGAAGTGACAATGGTACCGAGTTCAAGAATGGAGTTATTGAAGAATTTTGCAACAACAAAGGAATACTTCAACAATTCTCAGCTCCTAGAACTCCTGAACAAAATGGTGTTGCTGAGAGAAGAAACAGAATGCTCATTGAAGCAGCAAGAACCATGCTTGCTGATGCTAATCTACCTGTCACATTTTGCGCAGAAGCAATTAACACAGCATGCTATGTTCAGAGCAGGTTATTGATAAACAAAAGTCACAACAAGACTCCATGTGAAATTTTCTATAACAGAAAACCCTATATCAAGTTTTTCAAAGCATATGGATGCAAATGTTCTCTGTTGAACACAAAGGACTACTTGAACAAGTTTCAAGCTAAATCCTTAGACTGTTTCTTTGTAGGCTATTCTACACACTCAAAGGCCTACAAAGTGTATGTGAAATATCATTTGGTTGTAATTGAATCCTCAGATGTAGTTTTCAATGAAAACCAATTCAACACAGTTGATGGTGCATCATGGTTATTTGATTTAGAAAAATTGATAAAGTCTTTCAAGATCTATCCTGAAGACTATGATGAAACCTTTCTGAAAACCAATATTCTTGAAGAGTCAAAACAAAAGGAATTGGATTTGGAAAAGCTATGGAAAAGGATTACAAGAAAAGAAAAGGAATACACATTCATAAAGAACTCCTCTAGAACAAATATTGACCAAGTCCAAGTTGACAAACAAGAGAACAATGAAAGTCCAGTACAAGATCAAGTACAAAATGAGGAGGATCTAAGCAATCAAACTGAAGAAGAAACTACTACAAGTGCAAGGTTTCAAGATTTGTTTGAAAGAATAAATCCAGATAACACTGGTGCATCAACTTCAAGACAGAACAATGAAGAAGCACTTGGCACTGACAGTGAAACAACTGATTTGAGAATTGAAGAACCAGAACTTAATGAATCAAATCTTGACACAACTGTGTCTACTGATATGATTATTCAAACCCCCTATGTTGAAAAGAATCATCTTGTTGAACACATCATTGGCAATATAAATGAAAGGGTAACAAGAAGTCACTCTGAAACTGCAAACATTTGCTTATAGTCATGCTTTCTATTCCTAACAGAACCAAAGAATATTGTTCAGGCTCTAAGGGACAACAGTTGGGTGCAAGCAATGCAGGAAGAATTGGCTCAATTTAGAGATCTACAAGTTTGGGAACTTGTAGACAAGCCAAGAAACAGACATGCCATTGGCACAAAATGGGTGTTCAGAAACAAAAGAGATGAAAGGGGCATTGTGATAAAGAACAAGGCTATACTTGTAGCTTTGGGATGCCTACAAGAAGAAGGAATTGACTTTGAGGAGGTCTTTGCACCAGTTGCAAGACTTGAAGTAATAAGAATCTTCTAAGCTTATGTTGCCTCAAAGAATATCAGGGTATTCCAGTTGGATGTCAAATCTGCCTTCCTAAATGGAAAGATAGAAGATGAGGTATATGTTTCTCAACCACCAGGTTTTGAGGATCCTATCTATCCTAATAGGGTGTATAAATTAAACAAACCCCTGTATGGACTGCATCAGGCTCCTAGAGATTGGTATGATGAACTGTCAAATCACCTACTTGAAAATGGTTTCTAAAGAGGAGCTATTGACAAGACCCTCTTTTATAAGAAAGGAAGAGATTTGCTCTTATTACAAATCTATGTGGATGACATTATATTCGGATCAACCAATGAAAATATGTGTATGGAGTTTGAAGAGGTTATGAATCCAAGTATAGCATGAGATCAATGTTAGAAATAAACGTCTTCCTTGGCTTACAAGTTCAGCAAAAGGCTGATGGGATTTTCATCTACCAGTCTAAGTATGTACAGGACATACTTGACAAATTCAAGTGTAATGATTTGAAGACAGCTTCAACTCCTATGGATTCAAAAGAAAATATGGTAGCTGATGAAAAAGGGGAGCCAGTGGATGAGCATGAATACAGAGCAAGAATTGGATCACTGATATATCTAACTGCTTCAAGGGCTGATATCATGTTTGCAGTTTGTGTTTGTGCTAGATTTCAGTCAAGTCCTAAGGTCTCGCACATGAATGCTGTCAATAGGATCTTTAAATATTTGAAGGGAAGATCAAACTTGGGAATTTTGGTATCCAAAGAACCAGTCTTTTGATCTGATAGCCAACAAAGGCAGTGACTATGATGGCTGCAACATAAGCAGGAAGTCAACTTCAGGAGGATGTCAATATTTGGGTGACAGATTGGTGTCATGGCAATGCAAGAAGCAGACAACTGTCTAAATCTCAACAGCAGAAGTTGAATACATTGCTGCATCTGCCTACTATGCACAAGTCCTCTGGATCCAAAATCAGATGTTGGACTATAGTTTGAACTTTCTAAACACCCCTATTTACATTGATAACACTGTTGCATCTTTCATTGTTAAGAATCCTGTGCAACATTCCAAAACCAAGCACATTAAAATTAGACATCACTTCATACGAGATTGTAGTGAAAAAGGTTTAATTGAATTTACCAGAGTTGATACAAATGAAAATTTGGCTGACATATTCACAAAACCACTTGATAGAACCAGGTTCAACTTTCTTCTGAAATCCCTAGGGATGATCAACTCTGATGAAGTCTGATTTATGATGTGTGCTTGACTGCGCAGACTGACTATCTTTTCAAAGTTTTGTTGAATGCTTCTTGTGTGTATGTGATTGAATATGATGTTTTTTTCAGAATTAACTGATAAGTGCTTTATTTGACTATGTGTGCAAAGTTTGGTATCCTTGATACTTATGCATGTTTATCAGTTGATGTGTGTTTGTGATGTCATGATGATTGCTCTTGATTTGAATTACTTGATTGTGTATGATTATCTGACATCATTGATTAATTGTTTGATTATGTGTGTTATCTGATCCTATGATGCTATTAGAATAGGCTAGACTTTGAATGTTAGTATTATCTGCTTGTCTTGATGATGTTATGTATGGTTAAGATTTGAATATGTTACAACTGCTTTTGTCAAAATGAGTATTTATGTCAAAATTAAATGATAAAATGAATTTTCCAATAAATTTTGCATCACACTACTTTGGTCAAAACCTGAGCAAGTTATTAATGGTGTAGAGATATGATAAGACTATTCAGTTCAAGCTTTAAAGAAGCTTAAAAGAAAGTTTTTAAAGAAAAGTCTCATAAGAATTACTCTTGCTGAAATATATGTCATTTGCTCAAGTCTGAGGAGCATATACTTGTATATGTTTGGTCCTATCATCTACTTGTAGATTTGAAAGGATAGCCATTAATCCAAAGACTGAAAGCATTTGGGGAAATTGTAATTTATTCTTTCACTTAAAACTATGCCATTGACTCTAAGCTTAAGAGACATATACTTATATGTATGTTTGGTCCTACTGAATACTTGTAGACTGCCAGGATAACTATTAACCTGAAAGCTAAGAGGACTTGGGGTGATTGAATCTGTTATTGGAAAATGATAGTACATTGACTACTTAGCCAATCATATGATTTTAAAGGCTAAAAAGGCACTTAGTACAGTCATTAACATGTATGGTTGCTTTCTCATGAAGTGAAAACTCTAAGGTGATATAAACATAATGAATATGCTAATCTTTATGTGGAGATACATAGTTGTCTTTGCATGTCTCAAGGTAAATCTCTCCAAATGATAAGCAGAAAAGTGATTACCCAGTCATACACAAGCCTGTTGTTATCTGGTCAACTCAAAATATGTAACATCTTTAATTATGACAAAGAACAAGTTTGTGAAAATTTGAGAAATATCAAAAAAAACAAGGGGGAGAATGAATCAACCAAAAGTTGATAAGTGATTTAAATATTTTATCAAACAAAGAGGGTTTTAACTAGAACTACAGAGATGTTGACAAAATCTGTCTCATCTTGAATGAAAGGCTTGTAAGTCCGGATGGCATTTAAGTCCATTGTTCAACCTCTATATGTTTAAAAATCAAAAATACAAAAAAATTCAATAAGTTCTGTCATACAAAAACAAATTTTTGACCAAATAGCAGGTGGCTGGATTCAAATTGGGGTGATATGGGGAAATCCAAATAAACTTTAAGGAGAAATATGAGGCATCATAGCACAGTGTTGACCATTTCTGAATTATGCTACTTAAATGAACCTTAATAATATCACCAAAGAAATGAAATTCATGCTAAGTTTAAACTTGCTGTTAACCTGTTTATATTGTCATAATGAAGCTGACAATGAAGTATTGAGAAAGCTACTTAGTCAATATGATCCCATACTTGAGATCTTTTCAGCAAAAGAAAGAAATTGTTTTGAAAAGAAATATGACTGAAATTTGATCTCTAAATACACCATTTTCTCTTAAACAATGATCTTTAATGAAAAATACAGTTGATAATAGGTTTAAGTCAAAAAGAGTTGCATTTTACCTCAAAAAAGTTGAATAAGTATTTTCGGGCAAGGTTTGATGTTTTATAACCTTTCCGAGCAAGCTTAGTCACTTTGGTCTAAGTTTATGTTTTCCGGGAATGCTTTGAAGTGTTTACACTTTTCGGGTATACTTAAAATTCTAACTTCCCGAGCATGCTTAAAGTCTTAACATATGAATATGTATTCTAGCAAGCTTTTATTTAGTTAAGTTTTTCGAACATGCTTGATGTTTTTGTTTGATTGCACAACTATTTACTAGCAAGCTATTTAATATATTACTATTCACTAGCAAGCTTTGTGACCTTAGCTTTATCACCTATTAGTCAACCGAGCAAGCATTGTGAATGAATGACAGAGCAAGCTTTGATGTTTTAGACTATCTAGCACACTTGTGATCTGACTGTTTAAATTAATTCTAGCAAGCTTTGTGATTTTAAGTGTATGCTTGAATGTGTAAGAAAACTTCACATGATTAGTGTGAATATGTTTCTTTGAAATTACAAGTGTTTTCTTAAAAGTTTTTCGAGCATACTTTGCATCAAAGTATACTTGATTGATTGTGTGTTAACTAATTAACTGTTTCGGGTAAGGTTAGTATTAAGATAAATTATTCAAGCAAGGTAAGTAAATTCGAAGTATGTTACCAACTTATAACCGAGTAAGCTTTGAGCAAGTGGAATATACCGAGCATACTTTGCAAATCTTACCTTGGCAATTTCTTAACAAGGTTTGCTAAAATCTTATACTTGGTGTTGGACGTTTTCAAATGCGTTAAAAGTTAAATGGGTAAGGTTACTGTTTGACAGCTAATAACTCACTAAATGAAAAAAAACATTTAAAACCCACTTTTAAAAGGTATATAAGAGGGAGTGAGAGATATTTTTCAACATTATTTTCCATCTCTCTCTCTCTCCTTCCACTGATTGCTCAAAGAAACCCAAACCAACTCATCGCATTCAAAATTAATCCAAACCCTAACTTTACTAGCCCTCTAATACCGACTCGTTAAGCAATAATAATATGTTTTCCGACCATGATTAGATGATAATGGGCTTTGATTATGTATTTTTGCTAACACTCTGTTTTGTGTGTAGGTTATAAACTTGTCGAAGAACAGGTTCTTAATGATATTTCTCTCTTTCTTCTTCAATTTTATACCTTGAAATTGCTTAAACTAATGAACTTTAGGACTAATTTCACTTTGAATATGTTTGATTATGTTTTACAGATATGGCGGACGAAGATCAACCGACATATCCATTTGAGCATAAGCGCAATATGTGCGCTCTACTAGAAGTTACGCCTGACAATGAAGAAGTAGCACCGATAATACGATGGTTGCAACAATCGAATCTTCGATTTGCTTTAACGGAGAATCAGACTATTTATAGAAATCACTCGCTGGATTTTTGGAGATCAGCGAGGTTGCTTGATGATGTGAATGGGAGAAGGATTGAAGCAACAGTGGCAAACCAAGAAATTAGGGTAACTGAGGCAGTGATTCAGAGATGTTTACTTCTGAACGATGATAACCCTAACCCAATCCGCCTTACAACTGCCCAATTATTAAAGGTGTTTGTCAAAACAATGGGCTATCAAGGAAATGTTCATGATGGACAATTTCAGAAGGGAATGTTTCCCCTCATTTACAAGTTTGATCCACCATATTATCCATGAATTTGCTCCACGGAAGGGATCATGGACCCTGATGAGCAGGGATCTAGCCAATGCAACTGTGGTTGTGCTTTTCAATCTACCATTCAACTATTCGAGAATGATCTTTGATGGTATGGTTCGGAATTTGAATAAGAAAAACAAGGAGAAGTTTCTGGTTTATCCAAGGTTCTTACAAATCATCTTTAATCAAGAATTGGAGGGATTACCAACTATTGGTACAACTCATGATCTGCAAGATCCTGACACTTTTAAAAGGATTAAAACACAAGCAAGTTCGAGCAGTGTGACATTTGTCAATTTTTTTATTCGTATCCGTATTTGTATGTGTATTCTTTAAACCGACTCGTTGTGTCGTTTCAATAAATTCGTGTTAGTCGTTTATCATTTAATATTAATTACTATAATTTATAGTTATTATCCGTTCATCTTCTATTTGTTTAATTCAATTAACGGATCTCCGAGCTATGAAAGTCTATTAAATAATCAAAGTTTGAATCTATACTGATATAAAACGTAAACAATCTAAGAACAAATATAACAAGTTTTAGCCAATTATGTATATTTGTAAAGGTCAAGGGTTAAAGATTAACAAAGTTTAAAAACATTTTATATATATTTAAGAAATACAGGGGCTGGAAGTGTAACATGTATATTTAAAATATAATAAAATAATAGTAAATAAAGCCCAGCCCCTTCCCCACATTTTTCCGGTGGCCGGCCGTAATTCCGGCGACGAACAAAATCCGGCGACCCTATAACACATCCAAAACGCCATATTAACCCAATTTTAATCTTATAAACTCGTTTCTCCATCATATTAATACTTAATCAAGACCCATTTACACATATTAACACCCCAACGTTCGGATCTTAAACCATAAACCGTCGGATTATAATTACAATATCAATAATGCGATAATCATCTAAGGGACAAATTACAACTATAAATAGCACCCTAGTCTCTTCCTAAACGTGCTAAAGACATAAAATCACACAAACAAACTTGTTAATATCACCAATTCGTTATTATCATCGCGGTTCCGGCCAACTCTTCGTTCACCCACTATCCGGCATCATTAGAGGTAGTTGATAGGTGGGTTTTCATTGGTTTGAGCCGTCTAACAAAACCCCTAACCTAAATCTATCAAACCTTGAAGGAATATGGGGAATTGGAAACCCTAGGGATTATGTGAAGAAGATGAAGTTGGGTTTGTTATTTATAAATTATCAGTTTCCATCTCCTAACAACAAAACTAAATGGTCCAGTGGTTGTGTATGTGTTGTGTGGACATGGAGACCCGGGTTCGAACCCGGGTCACAGCAAACCCTTGTTATTTTTTTAAAACCATTTTTTATTAATTATAATAAATCATATATATATTTATAAATCATGTCAAAATCAATAAAAAATATTTTTATGGTTATAAAAGTTGTTTTAATTTTCGTTAGCAATTTTGTTCAAGAATCAACTTTTACAAACCAAACCACCCGTTGAAACTCGTTAAATAATTATATAAATAATATATATTGACGTTGTAATTATATAAATTCTAAATCAACAAACACTTATACTAATAATCATACCGGTCACATTAAAATCCCGTAACATTATTATATACAAATTTAGTATAAAACTTATAAGTAATATTATTAATTCATGAAAACCCGTTAACATAAATACTAATACACTTAAAAAGGTGTAACAAAATACTTGTAAATAAAAACATATGAACTATAAAACCGACATTTTATTTCATCAAATTAGTTAGTAATTCTCTTGTTCTTATTATTTCTAGCTCGTGAGATTCGATCGTTTGGTTTCATATAACGCGCTTTCGTTTCATTTCCAAGTTTGTCATCCCAATTTAAAGGTGAGTTTCTCACACCCCCTTTTTACCTTTTTACTATTTTGGGGGTAGCATATATATCCTATCAAAATTCAATTTCGTTTATTTATTATTTACAAACTACAATTCGCATCATGGACTTGTGTGTTTACTTGTTACTTGCTCAATTATTACTTGCATGGATTTCTTCGATAAGTATGATCATACCCCCCCCCCCCCATTTGCACTCATGGACCATTGTTTCTAGTGGAAAAGGGACTCCGATCTGAGTACGTTGGTGCACAATCCCAACTGGAAAAGACCTTCATTTATTCTTTACACTCATGGACTATTGTTTCTAGTGTAAAGAACCCTTATGTGCTTTTCACAAGTTTTCATGGAATTGTATGGTTTTTATGTAGTATTTAAACTGTGTGAACTCACCAACTATTAAGTTAGTTGACATTATTTTATATATATGCTATAGGTACTTACATTAGAGGATGAAGTGGTGAAAGACACTAGAAGTTAGGTTATTTAAAGAATAAACAAGAAGATGTGTTTTATTGTTTTTCCTTTAACTTTGTCTTATTGAACAACTTGTGTACTTGGGATTTTGAATGAATTAATGATATTATTGTCACTTAATAGTGTCACATGTGTTTTGGGCAATCTGTACGTCACACCCGGGCGTATTCCCCTTTAGCCGGGGTTGTTGGAACCCGGTGTATCAATCCAATAACAATAACAGATCTCGGATCTGTGTTAATATGATTAATACCATAATATAGATCTAGCTCATAATTACTTTAGATTAAGTGTTATATATGTATATGTATTATCAATATATATGTATTAGTAGTTGTATAATATTAGGATGAAGATCGAGAGAGAGAATTTGGATAGGGTTTCGTTAATTATCTCCGAAAACTTATATTAAACGTGAACAGTGTTCACTATATATAGAAGATAGGTCTGGTTCGCTAACATTCCCTAGCGAACCAGACACTACTTCGTTACATACATTAATAACTCAATTAGCTTAACGAATCACCCCCTAACGAATCAGGAGGGAATAAACTTAAGTCTTAGTTCTCTACACAACTTTAGCGAACTAGACATTACGATTAGAGAACTAGAAAATAACTTAATTATTTATTACATTAAGCATAAAAAAATACAATCAATCAATCAATCAATCATACCCAGTAAAATCCCACCGACAGCAAAGCTATAGGTAGGGTCTGGGGAGGGTAGGATGTAGGCACACCGTACCTCTATGCAAAGGAATAAAGAGGTGGCTTCCAGAGAGACCCTCGGCTCTAAGTACATGTGTATGAAGCAAAATAAAGGAAATCAAAGTTTAACAGTTATATAAAAACTACTACTAATTATAATAATATTAATAATAAGGTCACAGTTTAACAGCAATATAAAAGCTAATAATAATACTAATAATAATAATAATAATATATGTAAGGGAAATACCATTATGGTATGTGACCTAAATAAGTTAAGTCTAAGCCCTAAGGTATTCAATTCTCTCTAAAAATCCTTAACTTTAATTCTACTTCTCCACGAATTCCTATCCTCAACCATGTCCTCGGAGAGGTTTAGGTCTATCAAATCATGCCTAATCCTCTCATCCCAAGTCAATTTCGGTCGTCCTCTACCCCTCCTCCCCTCTATAGTAATGTTTTCTACGGATCTAACAGGATTCGTTGTCTGTCTTCTCTTTACATGTCCAAACCATCTCAATCTCCACTCTCTTATCTTGTCTGCTATGTTCGCCACCCCTAATCTCTCGCGAAACACAACGTTTCTTATTCGGTCTAGCCTTGTGTGCCCACACATCCAACGTAGCATTCTCATTTCTGCTACCTCCATCTTCCGCACTTGTGCCTTCTTGATGGCCCAACAATCTGTTCCATATAGCATTGGAGGTCTAACTGCCACCCTATAGAATTTTCCCTTTAGATTAGTCGGGAAACTCTTTTCGCACAATATACCTGTGGCTGCTTTCAATCTACACCATCCTACTCGAACTCGGTGGGTCACATCACTGTCTAATTCCCCATCGCTCTGTACAAATGATCCTAAATACTTGAACTTCGTTACCTGCGGGACCACCTGCCCTTCAATTGTGATGTGTGCGTCTTCACTGTCGTTTATCCCACCAAAATCACAGTGTAGGTACTCCGCCTTAGATCGGCTAATCTTTAAACCTTTTGTCTCTAAGGTTGTTAGCCACTCCTCAAGCCTCATGTTTAGATCTTGTTTTTTCTCAGCAAGTAACACAATATCGTCTGCGAACATCATGCACCACGGGAGAGTCCCCTGAATCGACTTTGACAACTCATCCAAGACTACTGCAAAAAGAAACGGGCTCAACGCTGACCCCTGGTGAAGACCTACCTCTACAGGAAAGAAATCAGTATCCCCCACTGGCGCACGGACACTTGTTTCACTCCTGGTATACATATCCATAATTATCTCTATGTATTTCCTGGGCACTCTTCTACCCTCCAAGCACTCCCAGAGCACCTGTCGTGGCACACTGTCGTAGGCCTTTTCTAGGCCAATAAACACCATATGTAGATCACGCTTCTTCTCCCTATACTTTTCCATTAATCTTCTTATAAGGTGTATTGCCTCTGTGGTGGAACGCCCCGGCATGAAGCCAAATTGGTTGACCGTAACCTGAGTTTCTCGTCTAAGTCTAACCTCAATCACTCTTTCCCATAGCTTCATAGTATGACTTAGTAGTTTGATTCCTCGGTAGTTACCACAACATTGGGCGTCTCCTTTGTTCTTATAGATAGGAACTACAACGCTGCTCCTCCACTGGTCTGGCATCTTACCTGATTTGAGAATACTATTGAACAGAGTAGTTAACCACATGACTCCTTCCTCCCCCAGACACTTCCACACCTCGATGGGTATGTTGTCTGGGCCAACCGCCTTAGACCTTCCCATCCTCCTAAGTGCGTCCTTCACCTCTTCTCGTGTGATCCGTCGGCAGTAGCAGTTATTCGATTGTTGTCGTTGAAAGTTTGTGTTGTCATGTTCTTCTTGGTAAGCTCTCCCATTGTTAAAAAGATTGTGGAAGTAGGTTTGCCATCTTAGCTTGATGTCCTGCTCCTTGACCAGTACATGCCCATCTGTATCCTTTATGAACTTCACCGGTCCTAGATCTTGCCTTCTACGCTCCCTGGCTTTGGCAATCTTAAACATAGCATGTTCCCCCTCTTTTGTTTCTAGACTTTCATACATCCGTTTAAAGGCCGCCTTCTTTGCTTCCGCCACTGCCTTCTTCGCCTCTATCTTGGCCGTTTTGTAGTTGTCCCTCAATTCCACTCGCTCCTCCTCATTCGTGCACCTCATTAGCTCCCTAAAACATCCTTGTTTGTCCCTTATCTTGTCTTGCACTTCGTCATTCCACCACCAAGACTCCTTATGCCCACTTGTCTTTCCTGTTGTGACCCTGAGAGTCTCCTTTGCTACTTGGATGATCTTTGTCTCCATAGCTTCCCATATATGAGTTGAGTCCCCATTTAGTCGAGCCCGCGTATGCAGTATGAGTTTATCCTTAAACAGTAGGAGATTTTCGTCCTTCAAATTTCCCCATCGAATTCTCGGTGCACCTTTCTTCTCTCGAACAGTCAGCTTATTTCTGAAGGCTATATCAGTCACTAGTAGTCGATGTTGAGTCACAACTGCCTCCCCAGGTATGACTTTGCAGTCCTTCCACCAACGTCGGTCTCCTTGCCTCATCAAAAGGTAGTCAATTTGCGTGTCGCGTCCGCCACTGCTAAAAGTGATTAAATGAGAATCTTGTTTCCTAAAATAAGAATTTATAATACCTAGGTCATATGCCACCGCAAACTCTAGAAGATCTGTTCCGGTCTCATTCCTATCACCAAAACCGAAACCCCCATGTACGGCTTGAAAACCATCGTTAGCCATACCAATGTATCCATTAAAATCACCTCCTATGCAAATCCTCTCCCCCCTAGGTATGCCCCCTACCACTGCGTCTAGGCAATCCCAAAATTCTCTCTTTTCCTGATCCCCTAGGCCTACATGAGGCGCGTAGGCGGAGACTACTGCCACTACTTCCTCTCCTAGTACTAATTTCAACACCATAATCCTGTCATTATGTCTTATCACCTCCACCACACTAGTGTGTATTTCCTTAGCCACTAGAAACCCCACTCCATTCCTAGATCCATCAGACCCCGAGTACCACAACTTATACCCATTACACTCAGCCCCTCTATGTCCTTTCCACTTAGTCTCCTGGAGGCATGCTATCTGAACCCTACGTCTTTTAAGCACATCTACCAATTCTAGCAACTTACCATTTAATGTTCCTACATTCCAAGAAGCCAAACGCAATATACGCTCCCTATCTTTACTCTTTCCTACACCCCTCGTTTCAGGACATGGTCTCAAGTAATAGTCATGGTTCCTACGCTCTATGGTTGCAACTAATCACACAAACACAAGCAATAGAACACCAAATCAATAATAATAATAATAATAGTAACAAAAACTAATAATAATAATAATAGACACACGGCACACAGTAACAGATAAATTGGACTGACTACTCTAGCAGCATCAAGGCCTATTGCCAACAAAAAAATAAAAGATATGAAACGATCTCACTGGGATTTTAGCAAGTCACCAATATTGATCAGCTTCAGTTAGGGTGATTAAGAAGAAAAAATAGCAAATAACCTTCCTTTAGGGTTATTTCTTCAATCTCATAATATTACCACCTCTGAATAACAGCAACACAACACAACAAGCCCCAATCTTCTTTGACCCGAAGAAAAATTAGGGTTTCTGATAAGAACCCTACAACTCAGTTTCTGGCAGCAACAAAAAGGAATGTTTGATTACTAAAGACAGGAGAGACGCAGCGGAAGATAAATCACCAGACTTGTAGCCCACTGATTCCAGTCGGAGACACCACCACAGAGGCGGAGATCAGTTATTGCAAAGAGACCAGGCAGGTAACCAACTGATATAGATCAATTAATTGGCCCTTGTAATCGAGTCGGAGAAACTCAGATTTGCTGTAGCGGTGTGTTTGAAGTGGCAAAGGGGGCTGACGAGTAGTTAGGGTTTGCCGATAGATCGATGCAGTGGTCTGATCAGTGGTCCGATTGGGGGCTGACGAGCAGTGGTCCGAGCAGCGTCTAACGATTGGGGCTGATAGATTGACGGCAGTGGTCCGATTGGGGCTAATAGATCGATGGCGACGGTGGTCCAAGCAGTGGCTGCCGATTGGGGCTGATAGATGTCCAAGCAGTGGCTGCCGATTGGGGCTAATAGATCGACGGCGACGGTGGTCCAAGCAGTGGCTGCCGATTGGGGCTGATAGATTGACGATAGCTAGTTGAAAAATAAGCATAAAAAAATACGTTAACAATAATTACAAAGACCCAAGACGCAAAACCATGCACTAACAGACACCCCCTCGTCTTGAGCTCCTTGTCTTTAAGTCACTTGAAACACTTGGACTGCCAGTCTCTGCAACTATGAATTCCATTTTCATGACAAACACGCACAACACGTTGGAATTGCATAGCCAGGTCGTAGTCTTCATTGCGCTCGATCAGAATCTGTTTCCTGTGTAGCACGTCATTGTCTGTTTCAGATAAATTAACCAACCACATCGGGTCGATTATCTTCATAAGCTCAGTCTTCAATCCTTTACCAAGTACAATGACGGCCTCGCCAGTACGATTTTCATAGTACCAGCGGTTGAACAAGAGATGCATCTGTTGGGGCATCGTCTTCACAGGTACTCGCTTCATCGTCTTCGGCGGCTGTACTTTAAGAACAAGTTTCCTCCACCCAGTCCTTGGATCAATCTCGTCAATACGTTTGCGTCTCGGGACCTGGGGCTTGAAGAACTTGAAGCCATGATTGACCTCAAACAGTAAGTGTTGATGAAACAACTCAGTTGTCTGGTGACCACCACGATTGATGAATGGACGACGCGCTAGGGTACGAACATCCCACCGCGGTAATGTCAGAACGTCCATTATCGTTTCATAGTACTGGATCCCCTTCTCCCATTTAACTACACATATTTTTGTGTTTTTGTTGAGTTTGAGCAAAGAATCATATTGACCAAAATGCCCTTCCATCACAGTTTTATAATTCAGCGATGTTATGACTGGCGTTAAGTCGGTCATTGATATTGTTGTCCACTTAAATCTTATAACAAGCCTTTGAGCATTTTTTTGATATGATTTATGGTTCAATTAGCGCACAGAATATCAGAAACTATCTGCCCCTAATCTCGGTTCAAGCTTAATTTGATTTTTGCCAAATCACCCCAACTTGACTTAAACCATTATATTGTTGATCAAAATTTTGAATACCAATTGAGATATTTTGAGCAATACATCAAGTTTCCTTTACTGTGAATGAGTATGCACGAGTCCATCTGTCGCCTTACATACATTGTATCCCCGGGTCCGTTTCTTATTAGTATTGAGACGCACGCAAGGGAGGAACAATTGTATGACTAACAGCGGATTTTGATCAAGTCAGTAATTTGGATTTTACGGAGTACATCGTGATCAAGTTTAATGACTTTGGGTTTGCTCTAGAAAGCGAGTGAAATATTCATGCTTATGAATACCCAGATGATTAAGCCGCATAAAGACTTACAGTTTCCAGAATCCTAACGCTTGTTATTTGCTTTATTATATTTTTTTTGGATGATCAACAACAATAAGGCTTGAGTATGACTGGTTATTACATTTCTGCCATCTTCACCGAGACTTTTGCTAGAGACTAACACCACTTTCAATTTGGCTTTTCTTTAAGTTTAAATCGCTTACTTTACTTTAGCAGCTTGTTTAAGACCTATCAATGCACCAATGATTAAGCACTCAGTCTTTTAAGCTTATTTATTTTCTGGATTTAGGGTCAAATAATCAATGTACTATCATTTTCTCTTTTTGCTTCAAAAAACTCAAAATTTTGAGGAGCATAAAACAAAATGATTTTAATTGCCCCAGTTAATTTATGTTTATAAATTAATGGCTATCCTATCCATTTACAAGTAGAGAACAGGACCAAAACATGCAAGCACGCTTCACAAACTTAAATAACCAACTAAATTTTCAGCTAAAAATAAAGTAGAAGCTTAACGAACGCCCCAAGTACTTTCAATTTGTCAGGTAAATGGCTAACCCGAAGATTTACAAGAAATTATCAGGACCAAACATATACAAATATATGTCCTTCAAAATAGAAGTAAATGACATAATTTTCAGCGAACATAAGAAAAAAATCTTTTTGGTTTTTCTCTTTACAAACTAAAAACACAATCTTTTTGTCTTTTCGGATTTTTCTTTACAAAAACAAGAAAAAATTCACATTCTTTTTTACTTTTACAGAATTTTCTGTACAAACAAAAATCACAATCTTTTTGGTATTTTCTAATTTTAAAATGTTTTTGGGTTTTCAAATATTAGGATAAAACAAGAAAGAACACAAAATTTTTGATTCTTCAAAGTTTTCTAATGTTTTTGAGTTTTATCTATACAAACAAAAAGCACAATATTTTTGTATTTTCTAAGATTCACCCCCCAAAAACCTAAAAACAAAAATTTAATCTAGAATAAAATAAAATAAAGATTATCATCCTAATTTTAGGATCTCAGCAAGGGTCTTCAATCCATTTAAACTAAGCAAAAAGTGAAAACTTGTTTTATCAAAGGCTTTGGTAAATAGATCGGCTTTTTGAAAATCAGTATGTACTTTCTCAAGTTCAATTAGTTTCTTTTCATAACAATCCCGTATAAAATGATATCGAATTTCGATATATTTTGTTTTAGAATGTTGTACGGGATTCTTGGTGATACTAATAGCAGCAGAATTATTAATCAAGATGGGAGTAGTAAGAAACTTCAAACCGTAGTCGCGAAGATGTTGTTGTATCCACAAAACCTGGGAACAGCAACTCGAGGCTGCAACATATTTAGCTTCGGCGGTTGAAGTGGAGACCGTTGTCTGTTTCTTACACTGCCAGGAAACAAGCCGGCTTCCTAAGAATTGACATCCCGCTGTAGTAGACTTGAAATTGATCTTGCATCCTCCATAGTCTGAGTCTGAGTAGGCGGAAAGATCGAAAGTATCATCTTTGGGGTACCATAACCCGATGTCAGGATTGCCCCTTAGATATTGCAGAATACGCTTGACCGCTGCCAGGTGAGTCACTCGGGGACTAGCTTGATACCTAGCACATAAACAAACAGCAAACATTATGTCGGGTCGCGAAGCAGTTAAATACATTAAAGAACCAATCATAGCACGATAGAGGGTTGGATCAACGGTATCCTCCAATTCATCCGGTGATAAATTGTGACCCACGGGAAGAGGAGTAGAAGGGATTTTTCCGGTAGTAATCTTGAATCGGCTCAAGATGTCGTTCACATATTTTGTCTGATGAATGAAGATTCCCTTCGCAGACTGATGAACCTGCAACCCTAAAAAGAAATTCATCTCTCCCATCGAACTCATCTCGAACTTGGTTTGCATTGATTTCTCGAACTCCTTACACAACGTGTCGTTTGTTGACCCAAAGATTATGTCATCAACATAAATCTGAACGAGGAGAAGATCATCATCAATATTCTTATAAAACAAAGTGCAGTCAACAGTTCCACGTTTGAAACCATTATCCGTCAGATGGTCGGCGAGCGTGCCATACCAAGCTCTCGGGGCTTGATGTAGACCATATAATGTCTTGTTTAATCGGTAAACACGGTCAGGATAATCAGGATCTTCAAAACCTGGAGGCTGTAAGACAAACACTTCTTCATGAAGTTCACCATTGAGAAAAGCACTCTTTACATCCATTTGATAAACTTTAATATTCTTGTAAGCAGCATATGCCAGAAAGATTCGGATCGACTCTAATCTTGCAACTGGAGCATATACTTCAGTGTAATCAATACCCTCTTGCTGATGAAAGCCTTGCACAACTAATCGTGCTTTGTTTCTCACAATTACCCCACAGTCGTCTTTCTTACACTTATATACCCACTTAATCGGAATTGCCTTCTTGACTCTAGCAGGTTTGTCAATAAGATCCCAAACACCTAAACGTGCAAATTGCTGTAATTATTCTTGCATGGCTTCTACCCAAGAAGGATCTTGAAGTGCCACACGAGGAGTCGTTGGCTCAACTTGAGATAGAAAACAAGTGAATTTAGCAACAGTTGCAATCTCAGATGAGTGTAAGTCAGCATAAGCACATAGAGCATTATTTTCACTTGAAGAAGCAACTTGATGTTGTGTTTGAACTCCCACATCAAGGTCTCCAATAATGTTTTCTTGTGGATGGTAATTATGAATCCTGAGAGTAGGATTTTCAGAAACAGCAACATTTTCAAATAAATTAGTGTAATGTTCACCCAATTCAGAAGATGAAACATCACTGTCAAGTTCAATAACTTGATCCACAATTTCATTATCATCAGATGAAGTAGAAGCATTATCATAATGAACAGGAGACTCATTGTCAGGTTCTTCAGTTGAAGCAGCAATTGGAGCTTCAACATCATTTGAACTTGCGAACCTTGGAATTTCCAAATATTCTTCAAAATAAGCACGAACTAAATCTTCATCTGGATGATCGGTTGTTGGAGTAAATGAATTGAATAAGCCATCGTAGTCAAACATCCAGTCGGTACCTTTCCCTTGTGGAGGAGTAGTGTATTTTTGACAGTCTACATGGTACCATTCCTCAATACAACCAGACGTAAAGTTAAACACTCTTTTCTTAGGTGACGCATACCCCAAGAAATAACCCTCAATGGCTTTTTCATCAAACTTTCCCGCATCCTTTTTCAACATTGTACAAGGACACCCAAATGGTTCCAAGTACTTTAAATTAGGTTTACGATTATTCAGCAATTCATAACTGGTCTTCTTGAGTCTTTTAACAGTTAGAACTCGATTGAGTGTATAACAAGCAGTCGTCACCACCTCATTGCAAAACTGGACAGGAAGCTTTGAATCAGCAAACATCGTTCTAGCAGCTTCAATCAACGTTCTATTCTTTCTTTCAGCTACACCATTCTGTTATGGTACATATGGGGCACTGTATTCTCGATGAATTTCTTTTTGTACACAAAAGAAATCCAATACAGTATTTTTAAATTCAGTACCATTGACGCTTCGAATTCTTCTCACTTTCTGTTTGTATAGTGATTCGACGTTAGTGATTAGATTTTGAAGGAGACCCGGAGTTTGATCTTTTGAACTCATAAATAAAACCCATGAATATCGTGAATAATCATCTGTAACAACTAGGCAATACCAGTCTCCAGAAATACTCGCACGATTCACTGGACCGAATAAATCCATATGAAGTCGGTCAAGTGGAGTATCAATAGAATTTAATAACTTAGATGGGTGCGATTTCTTCTTCTGTTTGCCCTTTTTGCAAGCAACACAGTGATCAGATAACTTAAAATTCTTTAACGACACCTCCTCTACCAGATCGTTTGTCATTAAATAATTCATCTTTCAAACATGTATGTGACCCATTCTTCGATGCCAAAGTACTGAGTCTTTCTCGGTCACTTTCGAGACAAAACACGTTTCGATCGGTGTAGACACTTTAGAATTCATATCTAAGACATAAATATCATTTGATCGAGGTGATCGCATGACAACCATGTCCTCAGGAATCACATAACCCGGTTTCAAAATCAGAAACTCTTTATCTGTAAATATTGTCGTGTATTGCTTATCACAGATTTGCGACACACTCAATAAGTTATGATCCACTTTATCACAATAGTTAACCTTTTCAAACGCAATTTTCCCATTTGAAACATAACCTTCTTGTGTAATCATACCCCTAGAATTCCCAACAAACGCCACATAACCCCCTTGAATATTTCTCACATTTGTTAAGAGGTTGAGATTCCCAGTAATATGACGAGAACATCCACTTTCCATGATCCAGTTTTCACCAGAAATGGTCTTGGATGTACCCTATACACAAAAGAAAAAGATTAGTTCAAAAAGGCAGCCCAGGCCTCAGCCTTGGGCACCTTTTGATTTCCTTGAGAAAAATTAATTTTAGTTGCATTCAATTGTTGTTCAGCAACTTGAGAATAAGTTACAGGTTTCTTAGACTTTCGTCTTAGATACGCAGCTTGAACCACTTTTGAATTAACATTTTTGCAAATTTGTTTGATTGGAATAAACTTAGGTTTAACGGAACCATGAGTTTCATTCACATGAACAACTTTTCGAGGATGTACATTCGAAAACATAATATGAGTATCATCAGTATACGACACAGGTCGTTTCAGAATCTCTTTTACCACAGGAACTGGTTTGGAGTGTTCCTTGATAAAAGGATGAAGACTCTGATAGTTCTTCTGGCCACAATTTCTTACTACATGACCTTGTTGACCACAAAGAAAACAACTTCGCATGTCAACATGATGATGTTGAACATGTGATGGAACATGTGATGGAACATGTGACACAGATGATGATTGATGACTCACATTTTTTATCATGCTCTTAGCAAAATCATCAGATAAATCAGATTTCTTTTTCAAGTAAAAATCTAAATTAGAACAGTTCGAAAAACTTTTCAACGTATCTGTTCCAGTTGACTTCAAAAATTGAACCCTTTTAACTTGTTTTAATACTTGTTTTGCTTTAGTCAATGGATCAGATGGAACTGAAGCTTTTGCATGAGCATACTGACATTCAAGTTCACGAACCTTGGAGGTTTCATTATGAAACACACTCTCAATCAGTTCAGGTTTAATGATACTTATTGGAATGTCTTTCTCAGTGAACATTGTGTCCATCCCCGTTAACTTAAACACACAAGCAGATGACGGCTTAGATGCATTAGGATTTATGAAACGCAACAAATCCTCATCAGAAATTTTGGGTTTTTCTGGTTTCTTAGCCTTCACTGGTTTAAAAAAAGCATCTTGTTTCATCTTAGTTGTGTGCGAAACATACATAGCTTCCTCAAATTCATGAGGTTCACAAAGTATGTGATTAGAACTTGGAATGTTCTTGTTCTTGTGGATAATTTCAGGTTCAAACACATCCTCAATGATAACTTTGTCAACATTTTCAACAAAAACTTTGTTGCTTTGAACATGAGGTTTCTGAGTTGAAGATTATGACCTTTAGTAGTAACAGGTTTTGATTTTTCTGAAATAACAGATTCTTTAGGAATAACATCTTCCTCAGTTGGAGCAAAAGGATTAATTTTATAATCATTGTGAAATGGTAGTGGAATTTCAACAAAACCTATACCTTTCTTTGAATCCTTTTTGTTTTCCGAAAACTTCAATAATTTCATTCAACAGAAAAGAAGAATTTCGAAATTTACCTAATTTGTTCTTTAACTCAAGAACCTCATTCTCAAGCTCGGTTATCTTTGAACAATGTTTCAAAATTTCTTGAAAATTTTGGTCATTAATTGTCATTTTCATAGATAACTCAGCTTTGAGATCATGGTTACTTGTCGACAATGCTTCAATCTTTTTACGAGATCTCATTTGAGATTCGAGAGATTGTCGATAAGTATCCTTTAGAGAAGCAATTTCTCTCACTAAATTGTCATTGTGATTCTTCAAAGATTCTAACTTAGGTTTGTTACATTCACAATCAGCACAATTTACTTTAACAGATGATGTAGCAGAAATAGAATGACTAACCTCATTTATCTTAGCCATGCATACAAAGACTGTTGTCGGCTTGTCACAGGAATCATCAGAATCCGATCCAGAATCATTATCAGAAGATATCTCACTTCCATGGAAATCTTGAGTCAACCCGAACAAAGCCAAATTAGCTTGAGTATCGTTGCACAGTAATCTTTGTGACCAATCATCTCCATTAGCTACCATTGCTTGTGACCCAGAACTTGATGGTTTCTTCTCAGCATCATTACCTCGTGGTGTTGAAGAGTTTGAACTTTGACCACGAGGACCATTATACTCTTTTTTCGGTTTGTCACATTCTTTTGCAAAATGACCGAATTCTTGACAATTATAACATTTTACCTTCAATTTGTCAAATCCCAACTTCTTGTTCAGGGCAGGAAGATCTTTTCCGGTTCTTTGCACGAATCTTTTCACCTTACGAATAATCATTGCCATGTTCCACTTTAAATCCATGATTTCTAAGTCATCTGGATCAATCTGATCATAGTCTTAATCAGTTAGATCACTAGTGGCAATTTTGCTACTAACCAGATTTTCATAAGACGTCATGAAAGCTGATAGAAAGGCAAAGTTTTGTTCAGCTGCTTTCATGTTGACGTTTGGAGGTGATGAGTATTGACTTGTTGAAGACGAACTTCCTGAACCAGCAGAAACATTTGGTGATCCAGAGTTACCAGCAGCATAAAAACATGCTCTAGGATCACTAGAGATTGTTGTTTCATTTTCTCTTGCGTTCTGTGTCAGAAAAGCAGTGATCGGTGAAATTGTTGAACTTAGAGGCATGCTACCACCATAGAAAGCAGGATCTTGACTTTCCTTTGATGATTTTTGACACTTGAGATCATACTCACGAGCTTCAATCTTTTGTAAAAACTCACTTGCAGTCAAGTCTTCATTGAAATAACTGTTTCTTTTAATACCATTAGAAAAGTAGAATACGAACTTGGTAATGCACTCTTAATAGTATCAATCTTATCAATCTCAGAAATTTCAAACTTCATTTTATCCATTTCAGCAATCAATTGATTGAATCTCATTGTCATCTCTTCAACCATTTCTCCTTTAAGTAAATTAAATTTTCTGAATTGAAACTTAAGCATCACCTTTTTGCTTTCAGCCGTGTTTCCCATACTTCTCATTCGGATATGTTGAAACAAAGAAACATAGATTTTAATACTACCCACTTGGTGAAATATATTTTCAGGTAAAGCCATGGTTAGAGTAGAATATGCTTTAGTCTCTATCTCTAATGCCTTCTTCTCTTCTTGTGAGTATTGAGATATAGCTCTAGGTCTTAATCCGATAGTCTCATCTCCAATCATAGGAACAGTATAAACTTCATTTAAACAATATGAGCAATCAGGATGAACAGTATAAACCGAGGTTCCCATTTTGCAAAGTCACTGAACTTCATCAATCGTGGACATTTCGAATGTGAATCTATCTCGGTATCAAGTTGCAACATTTGTTGCATCAACATGTTTTGAGAACCTAATGCATACATACCGGCCATTTTTGACAAATTTTAAAAAATTAAAGGGTGTAACGAATCAAACAACGAATAAGATTAACGAATGGTGAATGTAACGAACTGTAAACAGTTGTAGCGAATTGTGAACAGTAGATTAACGAATCAAATCTTAACGAAGCTAAGATTGATCAGAAAGCGAATCAAAATTGAGTTTAACGAATCAAACTTACGAATCAGAAAGTCAACGAATCAGATTTAACAATGAGTCAAACTAACGAATTGACTAACGAACTAGCTAGCGAATTGATAATAGAAATCTTGACGAATTAGAAGGTTTTTCAGTAACGAATCGCTAAGAAAGACTTAGCGAATTTAGATAACGAACCAGCTACAGATAGAGAATCAATTATAGAGAATCAGGTTGTTACAACGGTTTGTAACAAACTCTGACACCTTATGCCATGTGGAAAAGGTTGTTATGACACAAATCCCAAAGTAGACGTGTGTCACACGAATCTTTTAACCCAAATAACGAATTAGGTAACACGAATCAAAAATTGTAGCGAACTGGTTAACGAATTACTTGAAGCTTATAACGAAACAACTAACTTAGATAACGAATCAAAGGAAACAAGATAACGAATCAACATAACGATGATAGCAAATCATATTCATCTTCAAATCTTCAAAGAAGATTTCCAGATTTTCTGGAAATGAATAACACAAAACCCAGAAACCCAGAAGCTTAAAATCCGTAATACAATCTAAATTCTTAACCAAAACTCACAAATTACCTACCAAAACACTCGTAACTCGATTGCAAATCCAATACAACTAAACTCGTAACCGATTATCCACGATTATTAGTTCAATTATGCCAAAACACAGACCCTGTTTCGGCCACAAACCAAACCAATACCGAATCACCTCAAACCAATCCAATTTCTCAATTTCACTCACAATACCTTACCAATATTCATATCAACTAAAATCCAATCCAACTCGTCCATAATTCACACAATTAACCTTTAAATTGATCCAAATACACCAAAATAGAATATTATCGATATTAAAAACTAATTAAACAATCAATACTCTAATAAACACCAAATCAGGTGTAATTGAGCCCCGAAAGCTTTAATACCACTTGTTGGAACCCGGTGTATCAATCCAATAGCAATAACAGATCTCGGATCTGTGTTAATCTGATTAATACCTTAATATAGATCTAGCTCATAATTACTTTAGATTAAGTGTTATATATGTATATGTATTATCAATATATATGTATTAGTAGTTGTATAATATTAGGATGAAGATCGAGAGAGAGAATTTGGACAGGGGTTTCGTTAATTATCTCCGGAAACTTATATTAAACGTGAACAGTGTTCACTATATATAGAAAATAGGTCTGGTTCGCTAACATTCCCTAGCGAACCAGACACTACTTCGTTACATACATTAATAACTCAATTAGCTTAACGAATCACCCCCTGATTCGTTAACATCCCCTAACGAATCAGGAGGGAATAAACTTAAGTCTTAGTTCGCTACACAACTTTAGAGAACTAGACATTACAATTAGAGAACTAGAAAAAACTTAACTATTTATTACATTAAACATAAAACAAATACGTTAACGATAATTACAAAGACCCAAGACGCTAAACCGTGCACTAACAGGGGTGTTACAGATTGGTATCAGAGCCGTGACTATAAGATAGGACATTAGACGTAGTGTTCTAGTTAGTTATAGTTTATTTGCTTAATTGTTTAGGTTGCATGATTAGAAAATTATGTGGGCCTTATGTGATTGTTCAATGCACTTGCTTAATATTTTATTGTCAATTCATTTACGCCTCATATACACAAAGCACACACAAGTCCAAGGCTTATGCCTAAAAGCTAAGATTTTTCAAACATTTTCAATAATTGATTTTTATTTTAGTGTTCCGATATTTCTTCTTCTTAAAGATGGTTCGTTATGGCGGGTATGTAGTAACTGGAAGGGGGACGTGCTTTTTTTCCGAAACTCTTGACACCAAGGTTATTGAAACCTAAGGATAAGCAATGCGTATAAATCCCAATCAGACGCGGGACCCGGTTGCTTACCTGGAGAGTTAGGAAAGGGCATGAATCCTATTAGGCCAAAGCATACCACTTTCAATGCCATATGAATCACAACTTTAAGTTTTCAAACGCGATAATGTTCTTTTTGTGAAAAGAATATGGTTGCACTCCTCTATGTTTTACAATGTGTTTTAACTGGAAGTCTGTACACGAATACCCAGCTTTCGGTTCGATTTGATTTCGAGCTTCTTTGATGTTTGGAAAATAAGATTTATTAAAGTTCCAAACAGGATTTATTATCATTGTTATGATTTTCGTTTATGTATTTATTTTAAAACAAACTTTAACAAGGATTTTTATACCTCTCCCTATTCTGAGTCTCACAATTTTCCTCACCAATGTTAGCAGAATGTCTCTCCGTTTCAACAAGCGTCGTTCTTCCGGATCCTCTAGTCGCAAGTTGACTGCTCAAATCACCGAACAACTAGCCGCAGTCATTCTTGATATGATGACCCAAATTCACCAGAACCTTTCTGCTAGTAACGCCTCTGCTTCAAGCGATCCTAAACCATCTCACTATTCGTTTAAGACTTTCACCAGCACAAAACCCCCAGAGTTTGAGGGGACTGAAGGTGCCACTTCCTTACTTCAGTGGTATGAACAAATGGAGAGCAAATTCCTCCACATTGAGTGTCCTAATGACAAGCGAACCCGTTTTGCTACAAGTGTCTTTGAAAAAGGGGCACTTCCCTGGTGGGTGAAGGAAAAGACTACCCGTGGTGTCGAAGCTGCCATGGCTATGCCATGGGACGAATTGAAAGAACTGATGGCCAAGCAGTTCTTGCCTCCAAGTGAACTTATGAATTTGGAAGCTGAGTTTTGGAACCTCAAACAACATAGTGGTGAGCACGCAACTTACACTTCTCGTTTCAATGAACTCAGTGTGCTGGTACCTCACCTTGTTACGCCAACATCGCGTGCCATCGATAAGTACATTCGTGGACTACCGAGACAAATTCAAGATAGTGTTTTGAGTAGTTCTCCCAAAGAACTTGGTGACGCAATCAACCTTGCTGCAACCTTAACTGATAATCATGTTAAAGCCGGGACTTTGACATCGAAGTAATCGAAGAAACCTGCTGATAAACCCTCTACCGAACCCAAAAAGTCAAAACCCGAGCCATCCAAGCCTTCTCATTCCTCAAACCACAAGAAAGCGCAAGAATTACACGCTAACTCAACAAACTGCAACCCAACCCAACTTTGCCCCACCACTCAGGAAACCCTATAACGGACCTCACCCATTGTGTAACAGTTGCCAACGACATCATTCAGCTAGTATGTCGTGCCGTCAATGAAGTCGTTGCAACCGTTTTGGACACCTTAGTGCCACTTGTCGGGAGGTCACAATTGCACCAATTGCTCCTCCAAGGTTCCCTCAACCCAACCCCCGTCCTGCACCGTATGCTCAATACATTAACCAAATCCGAGCTTCCTATAATTGTGGTGACCCTAACCACTTTCGCAACGCGTGTCCACGACTCGCACATGTGAAGGCACTTCAGCTTGCTCCAGCTCCGCTATACCAGGTTCAGACGTATCAAACCCAGCATGCTTATCAGCCACAGGTTCCACCATTGTTGGCTAACCAAGCTCAAGTTTAGCCGCATCCCGCCATTATAGCTCCTGCACCCCAAGGTGGTCAAGTCATTCAAGCTGCTCAAACTCCACAAGAGAATAGTGTCGTGCTTTTATGATTAACGCCAATCAAGCACAGCAAAATAGAGATGTGGTGAACAGTACGTTTCTCGTGAATGACCACTTTCCAACCATTTTATTTGATATCGGTGCCGATATGAGCTTTGTGTCTTTTGAATTTGAACCTTTACTTCGTCAACCCCGATCTAAGCTTAAAAACTCATATTCTGTTGAAGTATCTAATGGTAAATCTGTATCAATTGATTCGGTTAATTGAGATTGCAAATTAACTCTAAATGGCCACAAGTTCTCAATTGACCTCATTCCTATGGAATTGGGAAGTTTTGACCTCATAGTAGGCATGGACTGGTTATCTGTACAAAATGCTGAAATTGTTTGCTTTGAGAAGTTCATTCGTATCCCGCTTGCCAACGGTCAAATTCTCCGTGTCCTAGTGAAAAGCCTTCTTCCTCGAGCTTAAATTTTATCACTTGTTTTCAAGCTCAAACGTACTTACGCAAGAAGTATGTAGCATTCGTAGCCTATGTGGTGAAAAAGAAGGAATGAAAAATTGAGGACATTCCTGTTGTACGCGAGTATCCTGAGGTGTTTCCCGATGATGTTTCTGGCCTTCCTCCTATTCGTGATGTGGAATTTCGAATCGATCTCGTGCCTGGTGCAACCCCGATTGCGAGGGCTCCTTATCGTCTTACACCCTCCGAGATGCAAGAATTGTCTAACCAGCTCCAAGAACTTTTGGATAAAGGGTTCATTCGCCCTAGTTTATCTCCTTGGGGCGCACCCGTGCTTTTCGTCAAGAAGAAAGATGGATCCTTCCGTATATGCATTAATTACCATGAGCTCAACAAACTCACAATCAAGAATCGTTATCGTTTGCCTCATATTGACGATCTTTTTTATCAACTCCACGGAACTTCATGCTTCTCAAAGATTGATCTTCGTTCGTGTTATCATCAACTACGCGTGCATGAAGATGACATACCCAAAACCGCTTTTCGGACTTGTTATGGGCATTACGAAATTATGGTTATGCCTTTTGGGCTAACCAATTCACCCGCGGTGTTTATGGATCTCATGAACCGCGTATGCAAACCTTACTTAGATAAATTCATAATTGTTTTTATTGATGACATTCTTATTTATTCCAATCCAAAGCCGAGCACGAGAAACATCTCCATTCCGTCCTTAATCTCTTAAAGAAGGAACAACTCTATGCTAAGTTCTCAAAGTGCGAATTCTGGTTGAAGGAAATTCCATTCTTGGGGCATATAGTAAACAAAAAGGGTATCCACGTTGACCAAGCCAAAATCAAAGCCGTTAAGAATTGGAAAACTTCAACCACTCCTACCGAAGTTCGTTCGTTTCTTGGCCTTGCAGGTTATAATTGTCGCTTCATTCTAAATTTTTCCAAGATCGCTTTGCCCTTAACCTCTCTAACTCATAAGGATAAACCTTATGTATGGGGGCCAAAGCAAGATGAAGCCTTTCATATTCTTAAGCGCATGCTTTGGGATGCATCGATCCTTGCACTCCCCGAGGGCAATGAGGATTTTGTTGTCCATTGCGATGCTTCCAATCAAGGCCTCGGTTGTGTCCTTATACAACGAGGTAAAGTTATCGCTTATGCTTCGCGAAAACTTAAGGATAATGAAAAGAATTATACAACGCACGATCTCGAACTCGGTGCCGTTGTATTCTCGTTGAAAATTTGGAGACATTATCTCTATGGCACTAAGTGTGTGGTATTCACCGACCACAAGATTCTTCAACATATTTTTTACCAAAAAGATCTAAACATGCGGCAACGACGATGGGCCGAACTACTTAGCGACTACGACTGCGAAATTCGTTATCATCCTGGTAAAGCAAATGTTGTAGCCGACGCCCTTAGTCGAAAGACCCATGTGAAATCAATTCTGCTTCATTGTGTGACCGTTCAAACCGACCTCAAACTTCGTATCTTTGAAGCCCAACATGTCTCTGTCACCGAGGGTAATATGTACGAAGAAATGTCCTGTGGTGCCGAGAATCAGCTTGAAACTAAGCGTGATGGTTTGTTTTATTACCTCGATCGTTTTTGGATTCCTAATCATGACGATCTTCGTACATTCATCATGGACGAAGCTCATTAGTCTCGATATTCCATTCATCCCGGTGCGGATAAGATGTATTTTGACCTACGGACCACATTTTGGTGGCCTAGTATGAAGAAATACATCGCATTATATGTGGGAAAATGCCCTACTTGCGCTAAGGTTAAGGCCGAGCACCAACGACCCTCTGGTTTGCTCGTTCAACCACACATCCCTGTTTGGAAATGGGAAGATATCTCTATGGATTTTGTGTTCAAACTTCCGACTACTCGGAACTGCCACGACGGTATTTGGGTTATAGTTGACCGTTTGACTAAGTCTGCTCATTTCATTCCGATCAATGAAAAGTTTACGGTTGATCAACTCGCTTACATCTATGTTCAGCGTATCGTTTGTCGTTATGGTATACCTTTGCGTATCATTTTCGATCGTGATAGCCGTTTTACTTCTCACTTCTGGTCATCGCTTCAAAAAGCATTGGGAACTCGATTGGATTTTAGCACCTCCTATCATCCCCAAACCGATGGATAATCGGAGCTCACGATTCAAACGCTCGAAGACATGCTTAGGTCATGTGTCATGGATTTCGGTGGAAACTGGATTCTCATCTTCACTTGATTGAGTTCTCGTATAATAATAGTTATCATTCGAGTATCCGTATGGCCCCGTCCAAGCACTCTATGGTCGTAAATGTCGATCACCTATTTGTTGGAGTGAAATTGGTGAAACCCAAATCACCGGTCCAGAACTTGTTCAAGAAACTACTGATCGAATCACTCAAATCCGACAAAACCTCTTAACTGCTCGTAGTCGTCAAAAGAGTTACGCCGATAACCAACGACGACCTCTCGAGTTTAATGTCAGTGATTGTGTCCTTCTCAAGGTATCTTCTTGGAAAGTTGTTATCCGTTTTGACAAGAAAGGCAAACTATCTCCTCGTTTCGTTGGACCTTTCAAGATTCTTGCTCGTGTTGGTAGTGTTGCTTACACACTCGAACTCCCTCAAGAGCTTTCTAACGTTCATCCGACATTTCATGTCTCAAATTTGTAGAAGTTTCTTGCTGATGGAAACCTCCATGTACCACTCGACGAAGTGCGTATCGATAAAACAATGCACTTTGTCAAGAAACCGGTGAAAATCATGGATCACAAAGACAAGGAAACTAAACGTAGCTATATACCTTTGGTAAAGGTTCGTTGGGAATTCAAGTGTGGCGCTGAATTCACTTGGGAACGAGAAGATCAAATGCGAACAAAGTATCCTCATCTTTTTGTTACGGATTCTTTTACTTAATTTCGGGACGAAATTCTCAAAAGTAGGGAATGCTGTGACATTTGTCAATTTTTTTATTCCTATTCATATTTGTATTTGTATTCGTTAAACCGATCCGTTATGTCGTTTCAATAAATTCGTGTTAGTAGTTTATCATTTAATATTAATAACTATGATTTATTGTTATTATTCGTTCATCTTCTATTTATTTAATTCAATTAACGAATCTTCGAGCTATGAAAGTCTATTAAATAATCAAAGTTTGAATCTATACGGATATAAAACGTAAACAATCTAAGTATAGTAAATATAACAAGTTATAGTCAATTATGTATATTTGTAAAGTTCAAGGGTTAAAGATTAATAAAGTTTAAAAACATTTTATATATATTTAAGAAATACAAGGGCTGGAAGTGTAACATGTATATTAAAAATATAATAAAATAATAGTAAATAAAGCCCAGCCCCTTCCCCACCTTCTTCCCCACGTTTTTCCGGTGGCCGGCCGTTATTCCGGCGACGAACAAAATCCGGCGACCTTATAGCACATCCAAAACGCCATATTAACCCAATTTTAATGTTATAAACTCGTTTCTCCATCATATTAATACTTAAGCAAGACCCATTTACGCATATTAACACCCCAACGTTCGGATCTTAAACCTTAAACCGTCGTATTATAATTACAATATCAATAATGCGAATTAATCATCTAACGAACAAATTACAACTATAAATAGCATCCTAGTCTCTTCCTAAACGTGCTAAAGACAAAAAATCACACAAACAAACTTGTTAATATCACCAATTCGTTATTATCATCGCGGTTCCGGCCAACTCATCGTTCACCCACTCTCCGGCATCATTAGAGGTACTTGATAGGTGGGTTTTCATTGGTTTGATCCGTCTAACAAAACCCCTAACCTAAATCTATTAAACCTTGAATGAATATGGGGAATTGGAAACCCAAGGGTTTATGTGAAGAAGATGAAGTTGGGTTTGTTATTTATAAATTATCAGTTTCCCTCTCCTAACAACATAACTAAATGGTCCAGTGGTTGTGTATGTGTTGTGTGGGCATGGAGACCCGGGTTCGAACCCGAGTCACAGCAAACCCTTGTTATTTTTTTAAAACCATTTTTTATTAATTATAATAAATCATATATATTTATAAATCATGTCAAAATCAATAAAAAAAATTTGTATGGTTATAAAAGTTGTTTTAATTTTCGTTAGCAATTTTGTTCAAGAATCAACTTTTACAAACCAAACCACCCGTTAAAACTCGTTAAATAATTATATAAATAATAAATATTGACGTTGTAATTATATAAATTCTAAATCAACAAACAGTTATACTAATAATCATACAGGTAACATTAAAATCCCGTAACATTATTATATACAAATTTAGTATAAAATTTATAAGTAATATTAATAATTCATGAAAACCCGTTAACTTAAATACTAATACACTTAAAAATGTGTAACAAAATACTTGTAAATAAAAACATATGAACTATAAAACCGACATTTTATTTCATCAAATTAGTTAGTAATTCTCTTGTTCTTATTATTTCTAGCTCGTGAGATTCGATCGTTTGGTTTCATATAACGCGCTTTCGTTTCATTTCCAAGTTTGTCATCCCAATTTAAAGGTGAGTTTCTCACACCCCTTTTTACCTTTTTACTATTTTGGGGGTAGCATATATATCCTATCAAGATTCAGTTTCTTTTATTTATTATTTGCAAACTACAATTCGCATCATGGATTTGTGTGTTTACTTGTTACTTGCTCAATTATTACGTGCATGGATTTCTTCGATAAGTATGATCATACACCCCCCTTTGCACTCATGGACTATTGTTTCTAGTGGAAAAGGGACTCCGATCTGAGTACGTTGGTGCACAATCCCAGCTGAAAAAGACCTTCATTTATTCTTTACACTCATGGACCATTGTTTCTAGTGTAAAGAACCCTTATGTGCTTTTCACAAGTTTTCATGGAATTGTATGGTTTTTATGTAGTATTTAAAATGTATGAAATCACCAACTATTAAGTTAGTTGACATTATTTTATATATATGCTACAGGTACTTAAATTAGGGGATGAAGTGGCGAAAGACACTAGAATTTAGGTTATTTAAAGAATAAACAAGAAGATGTGTTTTATTGTTTTTCCTTTAACTTTGTCTTATTGAACAACTTGTGTACTTGGGATTTTGAATGAATTAATGATATTATTGTCACTTAACAGTGTCACATGTGTTTTGGGCAATCTGTACGTCACACCCGGGCGTATTCCGCTTTAGCCGGGGTGTTACAAGCAGATTCAATCCGGATGGGGTATATGAAGATTTACCTTGGTTATTTGTTGAGAATATCCGTATTCCTCGATTACACGAGTTATTGTCAGAGGATGAAGTTGTTATTGGAGGTGATGATTCTGATGGTGATGGAAATGATGATGATAATGTTGGCAATATGGAGGGAGGAGATTCAAACTTTGAGGAAATTGTACAACCTTAGGGGGAGTATCAAATTATACCTGAACAACCAACAACACCATTTGGCACTCCACCACAAAAACCACCATACCCACCATCACCCATTGACCAAACTCACCAAATTCCACCACAATCACCACCTCAAACCTCCCAAATCTCACCCACTCAAACACCTATCCTAACCCTAACCCAAACTGATCCATTACACCAATCACCACCTCAAACCATAACCCAAACCCCACCTGAATCTACTACACCACCAACATTTACCATCACCCACACCAGAACACTATTATTACCAAACATCAACTCACTACCCTCCACCAATGAAAACATATTTGAAGATGCAAACCCAATCATCACTCAAACTACCCAACCAAAAGACTCTGAAGCTGAACCATTTCACATATCACCACCCACTACCCCTCCCCATATTTCAGACCTCTACAAGAGAAATTTTGAATTGATTATTGAAGCTATGAAATTGAGTAATGAGAATGAAGAGTTGAGGCTAGAGAATGTAGACTTGAAAAAACAGTTGGCCCTGACACAATCCAAAATTCAAACCCTGGAGCAAGAGGTTGAGAAGACCTCAGCTGCCCCAAAACAGGGAGAGAATATAAATAAGGCAACTGATGTTAATATGGCTGATGATGTTGTAATGGAGGATGCAGGTGATAGAAATGTTGATGGTATGCTTATGATGATGATGAAGACAGTGAAGAAAGGAGGATAATTGATGATGAGTATGAGGCTGAAAAATCAGAAGGTGATGAGAAAATATATGATGCTGAAAATGATATTTTGAATGTGGTAAATAGAGATGAGGATAATGTAAGAGGAGAGAAAGAGACTGAGGATCAAGATGAATTGATTAATGTTGAAGAAAATGTGGCTACCACTGATGTGGCCATTGATGTTTTAACTGATATTTTAACTGAAGCACAAACTGATGTAGTTAATGATTATGATGCTGCTACTGAGGAGCTAATACTCACTGAAACAGAACAACCTGAAAGCTCCAAGAGGGTAGAGTATGATGCAGAATTGGAGACATTAGAAAAGGAAATTGATGATTATCAGTCTGAAAATGAAGAAGATTTGAAAAGAAGAATGGATAAGGGAAAATCAAAAGTCTATGAAGAAGAGATTGTTAAGGCAAATCTTGTTAAAGAAAGAATAATTGATTAAGAAGAGGAAGTCTCTGCTGCTGCCAGGAAAGAATTTGAAAATGTTGTGAGAGAAACAAGAGAAAGGGAAATAATTGCTCAGATCTTGGATCCTGAAGAACTGGCAGAGCAGGAAGCCCTGATTGATCAAGCCAATGTTGCCAAAGTGATTGATGAAGAGGAGGCTGATGATCAAATTGTCATTGAGGCTTTAATAAATTTAAAGAGAGCTGAGGAAGTGGATAACTCTTTGGTTATGGTGGTAAGCATGTTTCAAACTCAGAATCAGCCACAAAATGAAACAAATGAAACAGCTGAGCCAACAAATGTGAATATGGAGATAACTGTGGAAGAAGAAATTGGTGAATCCATAGCCTCAATTTTTGCTAAGAAATGGGCTTCACAGATCAAGGATGATATCAGATAAAACTCATCTGAATGGGAATGTGTGGATGATCAAAGGTATGGAAAGAAATATTCAAGAAAGAGGGATAGACCTGAAGCATATGAACCAGCTGAAAGAGCTGAGGGACTTAAAAAGGGAAAATGGGATGAGAAAAACAAGTATTTTATGGAAACCCCTGATGATGAAGCAAGTCCCCTAAGGCCGGTTCCTCTGCAAACTCTAAGGCCTGATGAAGTAGTTCAGGGAGTTCTAAACATTCCTGTTGCTGACAACCCAACATAGATGTCCCACAGTATGATGATGAGAAGATAGATGCAGTAAATGAATCCACTGAAAAAGAAGACTATACTAATGAATCTGATAATGATGTTGTTGATAAAAATGAAGCTGAAAATGCTAATGTTGTTGCTCCTGAAGTGATAACGACTGAAGAACAAAGGAGAAACATTGAGTAAAGTCTGATGGATTCTAAGAAGAAGAAACATTTGGTTGTGAAATCGATGAGTCATGGGATAAGATATGAAAGTTTAGCTGATCTGAATGATGCTGAGTTGCAGAAAAGATTGGACAGAGAAAGAGATATCATTAAGAACAAGATGGAACAAAAGAACAAAGATGCCCAGAAATACAGAGAATATTTGAGAAAGCACGGGTATTCTGAGAAAGACCTAACTCACTTCAAGTTTGAAAAGCTAAGAGAAGCCTATATTGGCATAAGAGAACAAGAGAAAGAAAGATTTGTTAGAGAAGATGAGGAGGCTGAAAAGCTTGAAGCTTTGAAAACGAAGTTTGGAAGAATGTGTGGATATTTGTTGGAAAAATGGATGAAGCCTGATATGGTTGAATGCTTGGATAAAGCTACTGTTGAATCAATATATAACAACATGAAAAGAAAGGAAAAATCAAAGAGGGTACAACCTGAGCCATCAAGTGCACAAGAAAAGGATGAATAAGATGAACCCCCTACAAAGAAAAGAAGAATAAGAACACTAAGGGAAAAACTGAAAGACCAATTTGAAAAGAAAGCAGATGATACCCCAATCCCAGTGGAAGTCAAACCAGAGCCAATAGATGAATCTATTGTTCCATGGGAAAATGAATAGATGATTGAGATTTTGAGAGGGGTAATGGTAAATTAGAAGGGGATAGACATAAACACCTTTAATGCACTTGACAAACATCAACTGAAAGAACTATTCTATCTACAAAAGGCTGAATGGGAAAAAGTTCTTTTAAAAGGTGACAATCGAAAACGTTTTGCTGGAGGAAGGTTTGTGACTGTAGGGTTGTTGAAAGATCCAAGGATGGCTGAAATGATTACAAGACTTGCAAGAGATGCAGGTGAAAACTTTGCTGATCTGATCTACTATCCTGGTGAACTTATTGAGTCAATGTATATGAAAGCTTTTGCTGTAACAAGGCCCAGCAAACCAATGAAGTCTATACCAACTAGGCCTTCTGCATCAAGGGAACATCCAACAACACACAGAGGTGAGTCAAGTAGAGCAGGATCACAAAGAACAAGACCACAATCACTTGTGGATCTTCCAACAACACACAGAGGTGAGTCAAGTACTTTGACTCAGTCTCTCAGTCTCTGAAGGTGATTATGGAAAGTAGACAGTTGAGAGACATAATTTTGAGAGATGATTTTGCTGAATACACTCAAGAGTAATTGGAGAAAATGGCCACACTTGATCTATATGACTATCATGACACAAAAAAGTTGGCTGGGAGACAGCAAAATGAACTTTCAAAGTTCCTGAAAGATGAAGCTGATAAGGGATTCCCATTCTTAAAAGAAAAGAAAAGCTGGAAGTTGAAAAGGCATGATAGAACAAGAAGGGCTACAAAGTTGAAAAAGATAGCCGGTGCTGAATGAATTATCAGTTGAAAGTCAAAGACAAGAATCCACTGTCAAACATGAACACATGTATAAGCATTGAAAGGAGAATGACACGCCCAACTACACTGTTAAGAAGAATGGCATCATTGCTGCAATTGAGTACAAGGAAACTACTGACCATTATATTCTTCGTAATTCATATGGAATTATCGTGGGCATAATTAGAAGAGATGAAGACCTGACCTATTTGCACAATGAAGATCTAAGAGACATAAGGGATTTAGACATTCCTGAGAGTCACACTCATTACCAAATCCTTTCAATCTTTCGACAAAGGGCAGGAACTGTAATTGTGAATTGAAGACAAGCCGCCTACAATGCAAGAAGAAGATGAAAATATTTAGAATAGGCTTTGATTTGTAATGTCTACGGACAAATTTTTGTATATGTTATATTCTAGCTTTTGATATGTAAAAGTTTGATTTTGATTTGAATATGTATTTTGACTAAGTGTATGTAACCATTAGAGATGTTTTGGGACAGCTTAGGTGTTCCAATCTAGGGGAGATTGTTGAGTCAAAGATTTGACCTAACTGATGTATAAGGAAGATTGTAATCTTCTCAACCTCCTCAGAAATCGCTAAGTATGAAACCGAGCACACTTGGACTTCCTAACAGGGTTTTACTTGGTCGGGCACTATATTTGAATATGTGTCAATCATTAGGGTTTCTAGAAGGAATGAAAGCTGTCAGAAGGTGGCAGGCCTATAAATAGAATATTTTAGGGCACGCCGCCTACGGATTTGCCTTTACACTTTTCAGATAAGATCGAATATTCCTGATTGAGTGTGACGGTTGTCCTAGGTTATCATTGAACATACATTCTGACAAGAAACCCTAATAGATTGTCATTTGTATGAATCACTTTATATAAATGGAAATCTTTTGAGTTATTGTTCATGTCTGTTACCATTATTAACCTATTAGCAACAAATCTTGTTTGTTTTTGATTCCGCCATTAACAAACAAGAATCTTTCCTTCTATGGAAATCCGTCATTTGCCTTCTTGTCAACACAATATGTGTGGGTTATGACATTGTTATTGAGTATTGAGTGATTATTCGGGACCGACACGTAACTTACTTCTCCAGATCCGACTGAACATGGATTCACCATTTGTGGATGCATAAACCCGAAGTTGTTTTCTCCAATCCCATCGAATAGGTACTAGACCTCTACTTGTTCTGGCTCCGCATGATGTGTTCGACTTCCATTTCATTTTTTTCTTTTTCAATTAACATCAACTCTCCAGTGTATCTCTCGCTTTGGAGGTAAGGGTACGGGCCTACCGGCGCTACCAACTTGGCAGCGTTAGCTTTAGTGAAATCCGACGGGGGGGTAGCGGGTATGTGTCTTGCTGGATTAAAGAAGTAGTCATGTCTGACTTTTCAAGGTTCGCCGGAGAATATTTCAAGAATCTTGACTTCACAGAATATTCCGAAGAGATGGAAAAAGATTCCGGGAACGGAAATAACGCCGGTTTGATGCCTGTCTATCGAATTGTAACATCCCGAAATTTCTGGAATAACATGTAATATATTATTTACGTCGGGTGAATTAATTGAGTTAGTGGAATAATGATAATATAATAATAAAAGTGAGCTATGGACTTGGATTAGTAAGAAAGACCATGGGCTTAAGCCCATGACCCATGATATATAGACCTTAATTAATCCATAATCCTTTCATTTCACTCATTCCATACATCACCCAAAACACACACTTAAGCTCTCTCTCTTGTTCTCTCCTTCTCTAGTCGAAACCAAGAGGAAGAGGTGATTTTCGACCGGAAGTAATGATAATATGATATTGTATGGACCCAAACCCGCTAGATCTAGTCGCGAAACAACGAGCTGACACCTTAAACCGTTAAAGTCATGAGATCCAGATGGAATCGGGTATATACCGACCAAAAGATGAGCCTAAGGGTCACCCTAACTCAGATCTGGATCGAACGGGACGAAAAACGGTGAAAAACGGGGTAAAATACGCTTTTCTGGCCACCGCCCGGTTTTCTAGTATGGTAGCGCCGGAAAGACGGTGCGAACATTTAAGGGTGTCAAAGAATGTTTCTGACATTCTCTGACCTAACCCTAATTCTATAAGGAGGAATAACGAACTAGCAGTATTTCGTTATGCCATTCGTTAACCCAGTTCATTAAGAGAGGATAACGAATTAGCTACATTCATGAAGTCATTTGTTACGAAGAACAAACGAATGAACCCTCATTTGTTTGAAGGGATATTCGTTAGCCAGACCAAACGAATGAGGCCAGTTCGTTATAACGCCAGTTCGTTATGTAGGTCAATTCGCTATGTGGCCATTCGTTAAGAAACTGATGACAAAATAGAGTTTGAAAGAATGACAGAAAGGTCCCTGGACTTAACAAAATGGATTAATTACCAAGAAGCCCTCGAACTTTATGAGTTAGCAAATTAAATAATGATTAAAAATTCTAATGGAAAATATGTTAAGACAGTGAATGGAAATAAAATTTTTCCAAGCTGACCTGCAGCTCGACCCTAGCCAGGGGCTCTGCCCCTTGGACCCTGCTAGGGGCGTTGCCCCCGGACACCCGTTCGTTGAGGGTTTTAATTAAACTAGAAATATGAAATGAGAAGTGGTAGTTAATTGATACGTGTAATTGCTATACAGTTAGCCGTGCACAACTAAAGAAAAGGATTACCATTAACTCTGAGCGTAACCACATTCAGGTGAGTTTCTAGCCCTATTTCCTTGTCATGTTTTTGGGGCTGTGTGCATACTCAGTGTGAAGTGTGAATACACTTACCTTAAGTGGTAAGTGTATGATATAATGATTGATGTGATAGTAAGTATGAATGCTATGAATGAATGTTTGTCGGTGCGTGAACGATCTTCGGATATTGCGCATACCGCCAATGGAAATGATCTCTAAGTGGTTATTAGTGTGTGTAAATTTTATTATGTAACTTGGTTATTATGTAAATGATGTAATGATAGAAAGTGTGTTGTAGACAAGTAGAGGTAGAGTGTGATAGAAGTGGCAAGGGTCTAGTAAGGGTGTTAGTGGCATGACGATAGTATGTGGTAGGGTAAGCATATACGTGCCTTCGTTATTAAAGTGGCATGACGTGAGTGTGTGGTAGGGCAAGCCTATATGTTCCTTCGTTATTAAGTGGCATGACGTGAGTGCGTGGGAGGGCAAGCCTCTATATGCTTCCGTAAAACAAGTGGCTAAGACGTAGGGGACAGTTAAATGGTTAAGCGGTAAGTTGAACAGGTTAGACAGTGGACTATGTGTCTTCGGACACGTATGTAATTGCATGAAATGGTTGTATGGTAAGTAGCTTGATTAACTAGAGCTCACTCAGCATAGCTGACTTTTAGTATGCACGCAGGTAAACGGGTTTAAAAGAGCTAGCACGAGGACGACACATGACATGGATTGAATGGCGGGCATCTAATGATAAAATACATGATGTTTTAACACGATGTTTTATGTTATGATTTAAAGACAAGTTTGTAATGTTTGTAAAGAATGATCGAAGTTTTATTTATTCTACGAAAGTTTTGATTAACTCTGATTATAAATGTCACACCCCAACCTAAGACGGAAATGTCGAGGTGTGAGCTGATTGTCACAGCTCTCAAAGTTACTGTCATGCAACATTATAAGTTTCAATATCTATTTAATAATTTCAAATAAAACAATTACAGTTAAGTACATCACGTATAACAAAATTACAACAATGATTAATTAAATTTGTATCCTAAAAAGCATCTCTACGTGATCTTCATCTTGTTAAACAACCAAGCTGATAACCTTCAAATGCGTATAAAATATATTTTTGTCAACAACACATGTTGAGTGAGTAAAACACCAGTTTAAGACACAACAGTAATAGTATATATACTATATAAAGAAAGATGCAAACTGTTCCTGTGAGATAAAAAGTTAAAACATAGCATATACACAAACAATCAAACATGGCTAAACCGTTGCCATGTGAATGGGAATTTGTAACATCCTAAAATTTTAATGATGAATAAAGGAAGTTATGTTTAGTGATTTCGCGTAATTAATTAATATCGGGTAAGGAGCGGGTCTTGGACTTGGATTAATTGAGAGGGGTTAAATGAGAATGGGATTTCAGGGATATAAATACCCCCAAAATCCCAAAATATCTTCATTTTTCACCAAACTCCCTAACACTCCAAAAACACACACATACCACACTAACTTCGCCGCCGGACCGAAGGCAAATCCGGGCAGAACCGGCAGACCCGAGTGAGAGAGAGAGCGATTAGTGGTGATAAGCAAGTAAACGAGATCCAAACAAGCCCAAAAAGGTATGATTCTTGATCTTTGAAGTTTAAAGATCCAAGCTTTTTAGTGTATAAACGACCAAAAATGGTCGGGTAGCGTAGTGGGTGATACTGAACCGTAGCAAGGGTGTTAAAATCGCTCGAAATGCCGATCAGAAACTAAAACAGCGGCTGCCTGGGCAACTTCGCCTTCATCTGGGCAACTTCGCCTTCAAAGTGACGAACTTCGCCTGCAAGCTAAGTTCGCCTGATGAACATCGCCTGCAAGCTAAGTTCGCCTGATGGCAACTTCGCTGTAAAGTTAAGTTCGCCTAACTGGTAACTTCGCCTAAGGCCAAGTTCGCCTGATGACAACTTCGCCTGAAGCCAAGTTCGCCTGATGGCAACTTCGCTGTAAAGTTAAGTTCGCCTAACTGGTAACTTCGCCTGAGGCCAAGTTCGCCTGATGACAACTTCGCCTGAAGCCAAGTTCGCCTGATGGCAACTTCGCTGTAAAGCTAAGTTCGCCTAGCTGGTAACTTCGCCTAAAGTCAAGTTCGATTAGAAAATAAATTAAAAATCTAATGAAAAATGTGTTAAGACAGTTAATGGAAATAAAATTTTTCCAAGCTGACCTGGCAGCTCGACCCCAGCCAGGGGCTCTGCCCCTTGGACCCTGCTAGGGGCTGCCGCCCCTAGACCCCGCTGCCAGGGGCGCTGCCCCCGGACCCCCGTTCGTTGTGGGTCATATAAAGATAGACATACATTATGAGAAGTGATAGTTAATTGATACGTATACTTGTTATACAGTCAGCCGTGCACAACTGAAGAAAGGAATTATGATTAACGGTGAACGTAACCGTGTTCAGGTGAGTTTCTAGCCCCATTCCTTGTTATGTTTTCGGGGCTGTGTGCATACTTGATGTGTTGTTAATACACTTATCCTAAGTGATAAGTGTATGCCCTATGTGATATATGTGATATGTATGAATGATTGCTTGATGGTACGTGAACGATCTTCGGATATTGCACGTACCGACAGGTTGTAATGTTAAGTATAAGGTAAATATGATATGTATGCTCATGCGTATAAATGTGATAAAGTTAATAACAGAAGGAAATAATGATATATGGTTGTATGGTTACGAAAAGGGTACCGAGCCCTAATAATACTCGAGGTATGATGTATGGTTGTATGGTAACGAAGAGGGAATCGAACCCTTCTAATATTCGAAAACTAGGGACCAGACCCTTATAATATATGTGATGATAGGGACCAGACCCTTATAATATCTGTGATGTTAGGGAATCGAACCCTTCTAATATTCGAAAACTAGGGACCAGACCCTTATAATATCTGTGATGATAGGGACCAGACCCTTATAATATCTGTGATGATAGGGACCAGACCCTTATAATATCTGTGATGTTAGGGAATCGAACCCTTCTAATATTCAAAAACTAGGGACCAGACCCTTATAATATCTGTGATGATAGGGACCAGACCCTTATAATATCTGTGATGGTAGGGAATCGAACCCTTCTAATATTCGAAAACTAGGGACCGGACCCTTATAATATCTGTGAGGTTATAGGGCGAAAGGCTCTTTAAGAAGTATGATTATGTATGTAAGGAAAGTATGAAGGTAAGAATGAACGTATGATTATGTACGTAAAGAAAGTATGAAAGTAAAAAAAAATGAAAGTAAAAGCACTTAGGTTTATATGAAAGAAAGTTAAGAGATTAAGTATGGAATGTAAGAATGTATTGTATGATTATGTGATTAACTAGAACTCACTCAGCGTAGCTGACTTTTAGTATGTACGCAGGTGAGTAGGATGAGGCAACTCGCTTGAGGAGACACATGGCACTGAACAAGAATCTGGCATCTGAAGACTTATGATGTTTTAATTTAATGCTTTAATGTTGAAAGACAAAGGATGTTTTGAGACAAGTTATGAATTATGTAAAGTTTTATGAAAGTTTTATATTCCGCGTAAATGTTTTAATTAACTCTGATATTTAGAACTGTGTTTATGAGTAAATCCAACACGAAAGTAGGGCTACCGGTAACGGGGCCTTACAGAATTGGTTACCAAAAACGAGGTGTCGATGAAACCATTGTCAATGCGTCGGACGCCGGCCACTACGACGGTCGTATGATCATACTAGACTGAGAATATGTTGGACCTCTCTGAATTCGGTTCAAATAAAGCAAGTAAGCAAATAGCAAGTTAGGCATAAACTAATATACACACAAAGATTAAACAGTTGCGGTTTTGAATACTAGATAATACGTAAATATGATACGATACGCATATATCCCCAAAAGATTTAAAATAAGTAAAAAGGGGGAGTGATTACTCACCTGATCAAATGAACGAAATACGTCATAAAATGACGATGATGAGAAAAGATAAATATAATCCCTCGGGATATACCGTCAAGAATTCCTATTTAAATAATAATATTAAGATTAATTATAAAGGATATATGATTTAATGAACTAAGATTTCGATATGATTTGAGTTAGGTTTGGGATTAGGACGTTTATTAATTTATCAATCGATTTCTATAGTAATTATTGTTACAAAGATTAATGTAATTGATTTTCATTTATTTACAAAACAATCACTACTTTTATTATGTATAAAATCTTCTTTGCTTATACTCGATGTATTATCAATATATAGTCAATATAAAAATAAAATAAAATAAAATACTTTAAATAAATATGATATGAGATACACTTATATAATAATATTTAAATAAATAAATGTTTAGATGCATAGAGTGCAAATATATAAATAATCATTATAATAATGGGTAATTATTTAGATATAATATGTAGCAAGTTATAAATATTTTGTTTAAATCTTTTAAAGAAAATCTTGTTTAATACGTTTATTATAAATATAATATATATATTTATATAAAATAACTATAAGCAAATTTATGAAACTTTCAACGACAAGGAACGAGGGTTAAAAATGTCGAATTTAGTAAAAAAAATATTTATTTAATTGCTAATATAAATTTATTAATTATTAAAGCTAATTAAAATTATAATATATAGCAAAACACATAAAATTAATAAAACCCAAATATCTGGTGGCCAAGTTCGAACCCGCGACCACCATGTCGAAGCACACCCCCAAACCAGTTGAACTAGCTTGTCAATTGAGTAATAAAAGAGGACAATTTATTATAAACAGATGCTGATAATAGCCCCAAATTGGAATATGAACTCTAATTCGTAATCCGTCAATCCCGATTATTTTTGTTACACTAACTTTAGGTTTAACGATCTATGACTAAACACGATTCATATGTTGTAATCAATTACCTTATTCCCTTATGGATTGATGGAGAACAATGAAACGGAACCCGACGGCCCTAGACATGAACGAACAGCAAGTTGCGATGCAACTTAAAGCAATTAGTGTTAGGGCTTTAGGTCGCCTAGTTGTGAGGGAGGTGCATGTGTGTTTAATTGTGTTCTTGATAACTATAGAGGGTATAATGGTGAATGAAATATGACGGGTTACTTGATTTGTCAATACGAATATTATTGATCGGCTTACCTAAATAAAGAGTGTCGTCTAGGCCGTAATAGGCAAGATTGACAACTTTTTGATTTGATTTCCAAGTTTACGGCGTGAATTGTGGTCCAAGAATGATAAACCGGTTTCGGTTACTCAATACGGGTTACGGATTGCTGTTAAACGGGTCAGGTGGATCAAATCAATAATAATAATAATATTATTATTACACTTTAGTCCTTGGAGAATGAAGGTGGGAACATAATGGGGTAATAGTTTTAGTTTCGGTTAAAATTGCCATAACGTGAAATATATATTTTTTAAATAAGTAAATAAAAATTATAATAATTAGTTTACTCGATAAGCGCGATAATTTTTATTGATAAAATTTCCCGAACGTATAAGCAGCTCGGGTAACGATTATTAAAATAATGATATAAAAAACCGAGTTTTTACAGTCTCCTCTACTTTAGGGAATTTCGTCCCGAAATTAAAGGATAATATAATGTAACGATTCCGACGAAACCCGGTATACCCTAACCGGTAGACAATAGTTACGTCATATTTAATGTCGGGTACATGAGTTACCATAGTAACTATACGAGAATACAGGGTTCACTGTATTAATTGTGCGTGAATAAATAATTTATCGTATTGAATATGCGATTAATCGATTGATGGTTATTGAAACCCGAACGAATCGAGGGTTCAATTATAGACGAGATATATGATATTTATTGATTTTACGAAGCATTAATGCTTCGGGATAAGTAAAGTACGGCACAGAAAAAGAATTTCGATTTAATGGTACGACGGTACATTAAACGAAACCTTTAATACCAAACCGAGCAAGAGACAATCGATCAAGGCGAAAAAGATGCGCGATAATTAATAATATGATGTTTTGAGTTAATAAATGTCATGGTTTAAGTTTTTAAAGTTTTTAAATTGGTTTTATATAAATTTCATTTTTAAGCCGAAAAACGACCATTTTAGCCTCGTTTTAAGCCGAATTAAACGTTTAACCAAAAAACGAACTGAACCAGATTATCCAAAACATTATCCAGATTTCGGAAATCGGAATATGTGGCTAGAAATGAAGAGGTGGGTCCCACCGCACCCCTCCTTTTAGTCCGATCGGACTACTTGTCCACAAAACACTTCATTTTCTTTTTTTACAAACACAATCCAACAAACCTTCAATTCTCTCAAGATCTTGAATCAAAAACCGACAATTCTAGCAAGAAAAACCGAGGTAAAATCGTGTTATTTACGTGTTCATATTCGTTTCTTGAGTTTTCTTTTAAGAAAATGAGGTTTCCAAGTGAAAAAGGGTGAAAACCCGAGATGGAACCGATTCTTGCATGATCAAGTGATGTATACGGGTTATACAAGGGATCTTGGTCCAAGAAAGGAGTTAAACGGACCAAAAACGAATTTTTACGGTTAAATCTTTGTTTTTGAATCATAACCGAAACCATGAAAGAAATGGCTTGATCTTGAGTGTAACTTGCTTGGTATTGTGGTATGTTGTTTGTAGGCTCTGTGTTTAGTGGTAGATAAGGCGGAAAGACGAGTTTGTAGCTTGTAGTGGCGGAAAACGAAAGGTATATTCGGTTTATGTCGGTGTATGTGTTTTTGGACAGATTGTTGGTCGTTTAGAGTTAGATCATGAAATTTTACAGGGATGTTCTACACATGAAAATAAGAGTTCTGTGAATTTTTGGTAATTTTTGGATAAAGGATGAATATTTGGTGAATTTAATGCTCGGTTTTGGCCAAAAATGGTGAAAAATAGTTAATTATCATGAAAAATTCTGGAAAATTGCAGATAAGCTTTTTATATCATGTATAAGTCACACACAAAATTTGAGGTCAGTTGGAGAAGTCTAAGTAGGCTTTTCGGTTAAACGAGTTCTAGGGATTCTAGCTAGGTTTTAGTGAAAATGGCATGTAAAATAAGATTTGGTTCTGGAAAAATTACAGGGGACTATGTGGATGGCAGGGGACATCCAGGAAAAATTTGGGATTTTTCTAAGGTCGTTTGGTATTTACGACATATTTAGTGTTTAAATGGTGTTTAAAAATAGATAAATAAATTTTAAATATAGAAATTAATTCTGGAAATATTTTTATAAAATTCCCCACTATCAAGAAGTGATTTGTGCAAAATTTCAAGATCCGAGATTAAACGGATAATTATTTGTGCTAATTATCAAACTTTTAAAGTTAAACGCGTAAACCGGTGAAGTTCGCTTAAGCGAGCTGACTGGTGTATAAAAACCCTAAAAATGAACCATTTTCATATAATTGAGTTAAACAAGTAAAAATGAATCATCCGAAAATAATTCGGATGATTTGGGTATTTTTAACCGATTTAACAGTTTCCGGAACGCCAAATACGGAAACGGGTCCCGCGGCCAATCGGGGCGTCTAAACCGAGCTCTAATTTCACAACTTAAACTAAATTATCAGTCAACCACTATTTTCGGGTCTCGTGTGACCAAACTCATTTTTGAAACATAAAAAAAATGGGTAACCGTGCTAGGCACGCAAAACGGGGAAAACAAGCTATTAGAAAATTTGACTGTTGAACTCTAAACGACATCACAATCTGCGTCAGGAGAAGTGTTTCTGAGTTAACCTTGCCCCCAGAACGGGTACAGTGCTGGGTTAACAATGTCCCCAGATGTACCGGTTAACTTAGTTAAAGTTATATTAATAATGAGTGTATAGTAACGATCGTAGGGATCATATTACAGATTGGACGTGTTAACTGATAATGATTGTTGTTACCTGGTTGCATGTGCTAAGGTGAGTTTCACGAGCCCCTTTTTACTGAACTGTTTTAAATATTTTCCCGGGGCGGAAAGCATGTTTCTATCAAAATGTTTAAGTACATGCTGATCGCATGGAAATGAATGTATTTATATAATGTTTATTGTACGGGAATCGTACGGTAATGTATTAAGATGGTAATTGTCTGAGTTGCTAACATTGTAAGGCCCGAAACAGTGTTCTGGGTTAACAGTGTCCCCAGAGGTTATTAAATGGGTTTCTGGGTTAACAGTGTCCCCAGAGGGTATTAAATGTGTTTATGGGTTAACAGTGTCCCCAGAGGTTATTAGATGTGTTTCTGGGTTAACAGTGTCCCCAGAGGTTATTAAATGTGTTTCTGGGTTAACAGTGTCCCCAGAGATTATGGGATGTGTCTCTGGGTTAACAGTGTCCCCAGGGGTTCCTAGAAGTGTTTCCGGGTTAACATTGCCCCCGGAGTGAGTACAGTACTGGGTTAACAGTGTCCCCAGATAATATTATATTATGATATGGATTTATCATGGTTTACTAAAATTGTGAAACTCACCAACTATTCGTAGTTGACCCGTTTTCTCACATGCTTTTCAGGTACAATTAAGATGAAGTGATTGCTTACGTGCTAAGTGCTTGATGTGTGTAAGATTTGCGTGCGGGATGTTAGGAAACATTATAACAGATAGAATTATGTATCATATTGTATGATGTGTGTATCACCTAGACGGTAATGAAATACGAGATAATGAAATTTTGAAGTATATTAATGCATTCAGTTTTCTTTATAAACAATGTGGTTGATATCAGAGGTGTCTGTCGCATCCCGTTTACGTTTCCGCTGCGGTTACGGGGTGTTACATATAACAAAACCATTAAATTTTGAGGAAAGGAAAATTTGAAAATATAATACAAAAATTATCATGACACAGAACTTTGAGTAGTTGAAACAACGCTTCAAATGAAAATCCGATAAGAGCACTTATATATAGGATGTACCAGCGGTGTATCCACCATGTCCTTATCATCTTCACATTTATACCGTTATCCCAACTACTTTGGATTCTATATTATGACACACAATTGCACGCATTATGATTTCCATGCGAGGACTTCGTTAGTTATGTAGGCCTCCATAATTACTTAGGTCGTCGGATGGTTCACATAACTCGTCCCATCGTGTGGGTTACAAAACATTTTAAAGACATGACTTTTAGAGGAAACAACAATCTTAATATGTCTTGGTTATGATTAGAAGATAGTCATAGCGTAAAATATTTCTAAAAATGAATTAAACTCTTGAATTGATTTATTAAAATGTTAAAGTTTCTAAAACGTCTTTCGATAAAAGTTATAAATCTTGTAAGTTTGAAAAAGAAAGGATTCCTTAGGGCTAGGAGTGAATCGAGTTGGGATGAATGAAGTCAAGAGATAAACTAGAAGTACAATATTTTAGGAAGTTGTCTTTTGAAAAAGAATAGATTTTATTGCATGATCATTGTCACTTAAAATTGATAAGCTATTATTATTAAAATTGTTAAAATCCAAAAATCGAATAAAGATTTGTTATAATTAATGACTGAGAAAAATAAAACAATATATGTTTAGATAAAAATGACAAAAACATCTTCTTTGATAAACTTAGTTATGATTGATTTGATTTTTGATTTGAAATAACTTGATTAATTGGATCTATACAAAATTAGATAATTGAAGTTGATTAAATTGAGATATTTTGATTAGGTTGCAAAGTAGGGTTTAATAAAATGAGTTTGGGAATTTTGAGCTCGATGAGCATGATTGAATTTAAAACACACATGGCGTAGGTGACTAGGTTTTCCATAGTTGTAGCAAATAAGGTAGAAGAGTTTAAAATTTGAGCAAATGTCGTAGCATAGGTTTTGAAATTTTATGGCATAGACAGTTGTGGAACGTCTTGTGGTACAAGGCAAGTATTAACAAGATAGCTAAACAATTACATTGGGTGAAAAACGATATGAGGATTGAATTGAATAATGATAGTGGCAAGTGAAGTGTAATGAGTGAATTTTGGCGTAAAGTTTCTTGTTTGAGACGCTAAGATTTTGTTGAGATTGATTGTTAACTTGATTGGCAGCTATAGTTGATGTTTAGACTTGCAGTTGTTATTATTGTTAAGAGAATGAGTAGGGGTAAATGAGTTAAAATTACCAACAATTAGTTTAATGAACAAGATTGCATTTATGTTTTGGAAATTGAGTTGTTATATTAGAGACCGTAGGATCTATCTCCTTGACTAACATGTGGTCATGAGACGGTTATGGAAAATAAATGTTCATGTTGTGAAAATATTCTATGATTAATAAAAATGTGATTTATTGAGAAGGTTGAATAGTTGTGTAGATTTCATATGAGTTATTGTGTAAACGAAACATAGATATGTTATGCTGATGTTTATTTATAATTTAAGGATAAGTTAAAGTCTAAATCTATAATCGATGGTTGATTTGATGAGAGAAAAGTTTATCAAAGTTTAATATGTTTTTAACAAACTAGAATTTGATGTTGAATGCTTGAAATATGTTTAATGGTTTATGTATATGATATCATGAGTATTAAATTGTGCTATATTATTTAAATCACTTGAGGTATTCATATTATAATAACGTGATAAGATGAATTGGTGAAAATCAATTTCAATAATATAGTGTAAATTGTTTTGGTTGGCTTGCGATAACCGAGTCTTGATGAATGAATGATTTGTATCCGATCAGGAGAATAAAAATGTTTTGAGTGTATGAGTAGATCGAATCAATAGATATTGATTCAAAAATAATTTAGTAAATAAGGAATTGAATAGTTTAATAATAGAATAATTGAATAGTTAAATCAAATCATAAATTGGTTCGTATAAAATCAAACAAATAAAACAATTAACGAATGTTCTTCGAGGTGTTGGGTTTCCCATGAGCTTTCCATGGAATTTTGTTTCCCCAACTTATTATCATACCAAAACCAAAAAAATGTGTTCGCCGGCATCCCATGAGCATTAGATGGCAATTTGAATGGCCCAACTTAATTAACGAATCAATAGAGTTTGTCGGCCCATGAGCGTTACATGACGATTTGACCGACCAAACTAAATAACTAATAAACGAACTCAAACATAAGTAGTTGAAACATCTCGTGTATCACCACGTATGATAATTGTTGAGTCAAAGATTTGACCTAAAATGAAGTATATGGAAGATTGGAATCTTCTCAACCTCCTCATAATTCACTAAGTATGAAACCGAGCACACTTGGACATCCGAGCAGGGTTTTTACTTGACCGAGCATGATATTTTGCCTATCGGGCAGAGTTATCTTCATGAAGTCTTCTTTAGTGTATATCCGAGCAGGGTTCACTATGTCTAGCAAGGTTGTTCTTCATGGCCGAGCACAGTTTGCTTACTAGCAAACCCTTGGTCACACCAAGCTTTTGAAGCCAAGTACTTGGAAGATCTAGCAAGGTATTCATTAATAAAAAAATGGTCCGAGCATGCTTAATGGAAGTTAATGAATTATCCTGACACATCGGGCAAGGTTCAACTCTGAGCATGCTATAGTGTCATCAAGCACACATTGCTTTGAAAATAAGTCACTAACAAAGAGTTGAAAGGACCTCAGAAGAACAGTTTGCTCGTAGGACCATATCGGTCAAAGTTTGCTATGGTTAAGAAGATTGAAGTCTGCTAGGTGAGAATTTTCTTAGGAAAATACTCTAAGTAAAGTCTACCTGGAGAACTGTTCTCAAGCACACTTCAAGGTTACCAGGTCTACTCGTAAAGGACAAAATGACACAAATCCTACTCGAAGAAGACATGTTACAAAGTCTACCCGAAAGACCTGTTTTTGCACTTAGTATAATTTGAATATGTAATTTGAATAAGTATCAATCATTAGGGTTTCTAGAAGGAATGACAGCTGTCAGGAGGTGGCAGCCTATAAAAGGAATAATTTAGGGCACGCCTCCTGCGGCAGATTTACGGCTTTACACTTTTCAGATAAGATCGAATATTCCTGATTGAGTGTGACAGCCGTCCTAGGTTATTATTGACAATACATTCCATACAAAACCCTAATCGATTAACATTTGTATGAATCAGTTTATATAAATGGAAATATTTTGAGTTATTTTTCGTGTTTGTTACTTTTATTAACCTATTTAGCAACAAGATTGATTGTTCCTGATTCCGAATTTAACAATCAAGAATCTTTCCTAATTTAGCAATCGGTCATTAAACCTTTTGTCAACACATTTAATGTGTGGATTATGACATTGTTGTGAGTATTAAGTGACTAATCGAGACCGACAAGTGGTATCAGAGCTTGTTGATTAATGATTTGGGTAAAGATTTTGGTGCTGATTGAAGATCTGATGAAGAACAATGACCTAAGCAGACCACTGTTCCAATGAAGAGTGACGTCAGTTGCTTTGTTCCTCATTTCCGTCCAGATCTACAAACATCCGGTGTTTTATTTTCCTTATTTTAGTTAAAGTTTACATCTTTATTACTATTTCTTGTTCCAATCGGACCAGATTCATCAGATCTGAGAGTTTGATACTCAGATCGGATTATTTTCATAAAAAAATTGATTTTTATTCTGAGTTTACTCTGTTTCTGTTTTTCAAATCATCAAACTGTCTGGTTTTGAAGAACAAGAAGTCTCTACTAATAAGATTCCTAGATTGTGTGGACAGGAAAACTTCACCAAATAGAAGGTCTTATTTGAAACGGTTGTGTGCTACAATGATGTAGACATGTAGAGTTCAATCAAAAATGGTCAACAAGCAACTGATGGTGCATGTACTACCGCTACTGTCCGGGATAGAATGAAGAAAGCAGATGACAGGGCCTTAGCGATGCTCAAGCTAGGACTGTCTTGGGAAATCCTTACCAAGGTTGCACATCATCCTACCGCAAAGGCTATGTATGATGCAATTCTTGAAATGTTCGAGGGGAACACTGATCTCAAAAATATAAAGAAACAACGTCTCAAGCAGCAGCTAGAGAGGTTCAAATACAAGGATGGAGAGAGATCGAAGTCTATTCTTGAGAGATTTTGGCAATAGTGAATGACCTACGAACAACTGACTATGTTATGACTGATTTTGATCTGAATACCAAGCTGATGAACTCGATGCCGAAGGAATGGTACACAGCCTCCAAGTTCATCCTTCAAAAACCCAACTTTGACCAATTAAAGGTGGATGATGTTGTGTGCTTCCTGCAGGCTGCTGAAATAGAGATTATCGAGAATGAAATTATCAAAGAAGAGAAGCCATGTTTCCAGGTGACCAATGCTCTTACTGCACCTATGGGAAACTTGTCTACCAAGAACCAACAACAAATTCCATCATAGAGGAACCAACCGAACATTGTGTGGACACACCTAAATCATTTGTTGGTGGTAGCACAAATCACCAAGGGAACCAGTCAAGGTTCAATGTCCAATTAATAGATGATAATGACTCTGCCTCAATGGCCAGTGGACATATGCCTTACTCTGGTGGAAACAATGGACAAGGGAATGAGACACAAGCACTGTTCTCCATGTATACTGAGTCCTATAATGCATTCGTTTCCAAAAACTCAATCCATACAATTGTCATCCAAGATGATTTGGAACAAATAGATGTTGATGACCTTGAGGACATGGATTTAAAGTGGCAAGCTGCAATGCTAGCACTAAGAAGCAAGAGGTTATTTAATAGGACTGGGAGATCATTGGTCTCTGGCCCAAATGAAAGGATTGGGTTTGACAAGTCCAAGGCAATATGTTACAACTGTCAACAGCATGGACATTTTGCCAGAGAATGTAATCAGTCTAGAAACTTTCAAGCTAATCAGTTTCAAAATCAACAGCCAAGAAACCAACTGCAATACCAACAGAATTACCAGTAGAATTAGAACAGAAACAACAATTACAACAATACCAACTTCAACAACAACTTTCAACAGTCTCAAATGAATAATTAACAAGTTGTGCCTCAAAATAAACACTACCAAAGAAACCAATACCCTCAAAATGCTCCAAATCAAAATCAAAATGCCAACAAAGGAAATCAAAATCAACCAACGAATCAAGGGAATGTGGCTCTTGCAGCACAACAAGAAGGAGATTTTGATTGGAGTGATCATGTTGATTACAACCAGAATGCTAATGTAGCACTGATGGCAAAGATTGACATTGAAGCTGGTGCATCATCTTCTCAGGTACATTCAGACCCTATACCTGATTTACATGAAACAATTAATGCTTTAAACATGAAAGTAGGCAAGCTAGAGGGTGAGTGTTTCAGAAAACAGAGTATCATTAATGGGTATGAGGCCAGTAACATTATCAATGAAAAGAAAATTAGAAGTTTGGAAGATGATTGTGTAAGTAGCTACAGAGCTCAGCAAAGATACATCACAGAAATAGATGGGTTGAAGAAGATGCTTATTGAAGAGAAAGTGAAGAACACCAAATTGATTGTTGAAAATGAGTTTTTAAAGAACTTGGTTTCCACAGGAAACATTTGTGGCATCTTGAATCAAGTGAAGGAGAAGTATAAGTATAAGAATGTTCCACCACCATTCAATAACAACTTCTTGCCCAAAGCTGATAAAGAGAAAAGGGATGCATATCTTCAACAGTTCAGAGAGGTGTTTCAAGACAAAGAAGAATTAATTGATCTCTAAAAGAAAGTTGAAGTGAATGAAGGAGGAGAATTTGTGGTAAATGAGGAAGTTAAAGATAACAAGTCAATCGGAGTACAAGTTTCTGAAGATGACTTTGATTCTGATGATCTGAATGAAGATGATTTAAGTGACTTAAGTGATCAAATTGCTGATGAAGAGATACACAATGCTGAAAGACACAGAAAACTTAAGAAGCCAGAATCAATTGACAAACTTCCCTTATTGCCACCAATGACACCTAAGATGAAGAAACAAAATGAAAGAATGAGAAAGGAACATGTAAAGTTTGATATTTGTGAAAGACAAAAAGTGAACTATAATACAGTCAGGCCACCAAGCAAGGATGTGCTACAAAGAATTAAAGATAACAACAAGAAGAAAGTGACTGAAACAGTTGTAGGTGACAACTTCATTCCAGTTTACCCAGTATTTTCAAGCCATGAAGTATTTAATATTGGGGAAGTTAAAACCATGGAAGAATATGAAAAGAGGCAGTCAAGGCATAAAGGAAGCCTAGATGAAGAGCCCATGAGTATGAAGAAGATTATCTTTGTTAAGAGCAAGATTGAAAGACAAGATATCAAGATTGAAGAATTTGTTCCTTTTTCAATTGACTTTGATGGTCTAAAGACTCAGAAGACACTTGGGGTTGATCCACCAAAACCAAGTGAAAGGTTTAAGAAAGAGAAAGATCATGAAAGATTCAAGAGAAAAGTATGGTGCAAGAAATGTGATGAGTATGGCCATCACACTGATACTTGTAACGAATGACAAAATTTCAAACCTTTCCATGTCCCAAATGAGACAAAGTTTGGGCAAGACTTTGTGCTTTATAAACAGAAATATGATGAATACTTGGGAAAGGGAAAGGTGTGTGGAAAGGAGATAATGAATGAAACTGATCAGCAAGTTGCAAATAAGGTTAACAAAGAAAAGAAAGCTAAATTGAAACCTAAGAAACCTGTTGCTAAGCAAGGTAAAAGAAGCAAATCTCCTAAGAAGTCTGAACCTGTTGTGGAGAAGAATTTCCAACCCTTGAGAATTATTCCCAAACAGGACACAAAATCAGTAAAATCTGATGATTCTCAAGGATCACCAAATAGTGAAAAGAAAAGAAACAATGGTATCTTTCTTAGAAAGAAACTAACTGAACTAACTGGTGATGAAATGTTTCTGTTGAAACATGGTTATGAACCCCAAGGATTTCTTTGGAAACCTAAATTTGAAGTTAAGGAGGTGATGAATTTGGATGTGAGAGACTACTCAAATAAGAAAGAATATGTTGTCCAAGAATGTAACAGTGAGTGACTGATTGTCATAGCACAACTTCATTTGTGAAAACTCCAAGGGAGTGTGGATATGAAACTAACAACTCAGACAACATTGAAGTTACCCATGAAGATCCTGAACCCATAACACTTACACACAATGCTGCTACTAAAATTGAACCTGATGATTTGCAAGTTGAGACAGCTTGCACTTCATCATTTAACTAATAAGTTTCTCTTTGTTTGTGTAGGAACAGTCCACACATTTAAATGAAGTATGGTATATGGATAGTGGATGTTCTAGGTACATGACTTGTGAAAAGAGGTCACTTGTCAACTATGAAGAGAAGTTTGAGGGTCCAGTGGCATTTGGAAGTGATGAGAATGGAGGAAAAATTGTTAGAAATGGTATCTTGGCAAATGGGAAAGTTACTTTTGACAAAGTTTTCTATGTTGAAGGACTTCAATATAATCTTTTGAGCATATCCCAGATGTGTGATAAGGGTTATAAAGTTGGTTTTGATGATTCTCACTGTTTCATCTTAAGACCTGAGTATGTTATTCCACCTGAGATGATCATGATGATGACTCCAAGAAATGGCAATTTGTATGAGCTTAACATGAAGGATGCTGTGTCAAGGGGTGGTACATGTTTTGTATCTAAAGCCACTGAAAATGAGTCGAAATTGTGGCATAGAAAGTTGTGTCATGTCAATCTGAAGAATATGAACAAACTAGTCAAAGGTGGACATGTCATTGGGCTACCAACTAGAGAGTTCAAATTGGATGACAATTGTATCTCATGTCAAAAAGGAAAGCAGCACAAGTCTTCTCATAAGACTAAACTCATCAACTCAACTGATCAAGTACTTGAATTGATTCACATGGATCTCTTTGGTCCTATGAGTGTGCCAAGCATTGGAAAGAAAAGATACTGTCTTGTTATCATTGATGATTTCTCAAGATATACTTGGGTTTATTTCCTAAGTACAAAGGATGATGCTGCTGAGTTACTTATGAACTGTGTTAACAAGATTGAAAATAAACTGGATAAAAGGGTTAAAGTGATGAGAAGTGACAATGGTACCGAGTTCAAAAATGAAGTGATTGAAGAATTTTGCAACAACAAAGGAATACTTCAGCAATTTTTAGCTCCTAGAACTCCTGAACAGAATGGTGTTGCTGAGAGGAGAAACAGAACACTAATTGAAGCACCAAGAACCATGCTAACTGATGCTAATCTACCTGTCACTTTTTTGGGCAGAAGCTATCAACACAGCTTGCTATGTTCAGAACAGGGTGCTAATCAACAAAAGTCGCAACAAGACTTATGAAATTTTCTTTAATAGAAAGCCCTATATCAAGTTTTTCAAGCCTTTTGGATGCAAATGTTCTCTTTTGAACACCAAGGATTACTTGAACAAGTTTCAAGCAAAATCCCTAGACTGTTTCTTTGTTGGCTACTCTACACACTCAAAGGCCTATAGAGTATATGTGAAAGATCATTTAGTGGTAATTGAGTCCTCAGATGTAATCTTCAATGAAAATCAATTTAACACATTTGATGGAGCAGCATGGCTCTTTGACTTAGAAAGATTGATCAAGTCTTTCAAAATCTATACTGAAGATTTTGATGAATTATTCTACAAAACCAGTGTAATTGAAGAGTCAAACCAAAAAGCATTGGATTTGGAAAAGTTGTGTAAAAAGGTTGCAAGTAAAGAAAAAGAATATACATTCATAAAGGACTCCTCAAGGGCAGATGTTGATCAAGTTCAAGATGACAATCAAGAGAACAATGAAAGTCCAGTACAAGATCAAGCAGATGATAATCAAGACAATCAAGAAGTGTAAATTGATCAAGTTCAAAATGAGGAGGATCCAAGCAACCAAATTGAGGAAGAAGCAACTACTACAGATGCAAGGTTTCAAGATTTGTTTGAAAGATTATGATTAGGAAACAATGGTGCATCCACCTCAGGAGGAGGCACCTGAAGCTGATAATGTGTCACCTGATTTAAGCATTGAAGAACCAGAACTCAATGAATCAAATCTTGACACAACTGTGTCTACTGATATGATAGTTCAAACCCCTTATGTTGAAAAGAATCATCCTTCTGAACACATCATTGGAAATATATATGAAAGATTTACAAGAAGTCATTCTGAATCTGCAAACATATGTTTGTAGTCCTGCTTTCTATCCCAAATAGAACCCAAGAACATTGTTCAAGCCTTAAGAGACAACAGTTGGGTAGAAGCAATGCAAGAGGAGTTGGCTCAATTCAGAGATCTACAAGTTTGGGAACTAGTGGATAGGCCAAGAAACAGATATGCAATTTGTACGAAATGGGTGTTCAGAAAAAAAAGGGATGAAAGGGATATTGTGATTAACAACAAAGCTAGACTTGTGGCGTTGGGATGCCTACAAGAAGAAGGGATTGACTTTGAGAAAGTTTTTGCACCAGTTGCAAGACTTGAAGCTATAAGAATTTTCTTGGCTAATGTTGCCTCAAAGAACATAAGGGTATTCCAACTTGATGTCAAATCTGCATTTCTAAATGGAAACATAGAAGAGGAGGTGTATGTTTCTCAACCACCAGGTTTTGAGGACCCTATTTATCCTAACAGGGTGTATAAGCTAAACAAAGCCCTGTATGGACTTCATCAGGCTCCTAGAGCTTAGTATGATGAACTGTCAAATCACCTTCTTGAAAATGGTTTCCAAAGGGGAGCTATTGACAAGCCCTTCTTTTACAAGAAGAATGGAAGAGATTTGTTATTGCTACAAGTGTATGTGGATGACATTATTTTTGGGTCAACCAATGAGCAGATGTGTATGGAGTTTGAAGAGGTAATGAAGTCCAAGTATAGCATGAGTTCAATGGGAGAAATGACCTTCTTTTTTGGTCTACAAGTTCATCAGAAGGCTGATGGGATAATCGTTTACCAGTCTAAGTATGTACAGGACATACTTGACAAATTTAAGTGTAATGATTTGAAGACAGCCTGAACTCCTATGGATTCAAAAGAAAATATGGTAGCTGATGAAAAGGGGGAGCTAGTGGATGAGCATGAATACATAGCAAAAATTGGCTCACTGATGTATTTAACTGCCTCAAGGCCTGATATCATGTATGCAGTTTGTGTTTGTTCAAGATTCCAGTCAAGCCCTAATGTATCACACATGAATGCAGTCAAGAGAATCTTTAGATATTTGAAGTGAAGACCTGACTTGGGATTTTGGTATCCGAAGAACCAGTCTTTTGATCTGATTGCCTACACAGACAGTGATTATGATGGCTGCAATATGAGCAGGAAATCAACTTCAGGGGGATGTCAATTTTTGGATGATAGATTGGTGTCATGGCAATGCAAGAAGCATACCACAGTGTTAATCTCAACTGCAGAAGCTGAATACATTGTTGCATCTGCCTGCTATGCACAAGTCCTCTGGATTTAGAATCAAATGTTGTACTATGGTTTGAATTTTCTAAACCCCTATTTACATTGATAATACTGCTGCATCTTTTATTGTTAAGAATCCTGTGCAACATTCCAAGACCAAGCACATTGAAATCAGGCATCACTTCATAAGAGATTGTAGTGAAAAAGGTTTAATTGAGGTTAAAAGGGTTGATATAAGTGTGAACTTGGCTTACTTATTCACAAAACCACTTGATAGAACCAGGTTCAACTTTCTTTTGAAAGCCCTGGGGATGGTCAACTCTAATGAAGTCTGATTTATTATGTGTGCTTGACTGTGCAAACTGACTATCTTTTAAAAAGTCTTGATGAATGTTGTTTAAGTGTATGTGTTTGAGTATGATGTTTTTCATGTTAACCGGTATGTGCTTCATTGACTATCTGTGCAAATCTGGTATGTTTAATGATTATGTTTGTTTATTAGTTGACTACTAGGATGTTATGATGAGTGTTTTTTATTTGGTTCACTTGATAGTGTATGCTTATATGACATCCTTGGTTAATGGTTTGATTATGTGTGTTATTTGATCATATGATGTTATTAGGATAGGCTAGACTATGCATATTAGTAATGTCTGCTTGTTTTAATGATGTTATTTATGATTAAGATTTGAATATGTTACAACTGTTTGTGTCAAAATGTGTCTTTATGTTAAAATTAAATGTTCTAATGAATTTTCAAATGAATTTTGCATAATCATAAGAAATTTGATTAAAATATGAGTAAGTTTTTAATGGTGCTGAGATATGATAAGACTATTCAGTTCAAGCTTTAAATAAGCTTAAAAGGATTTTCAATGGAAAGTCTCAAAAGAATTACTTTTGCTGAAAATTATGTCATTTGCCCAAGTCTGAGGAGCATATACTTATATATGTTTGGTCCTATCATCTTCTTGTAGATTTGAAAGGATAGCCATTATTCCAAAGACTGAAAGCATTTGGGGCAATAGTGATTTATTCTTTCACTTAAAATTATTCCATAGACTCTAAGCCAAATGGACATATACTTATGTGTGTGTTTGGTCCTGCTGACTACTTGTAGACTATCAGGATAGTCATTAACCTAGAGGATGAGAGTATTTGGGGTGATTGAATCTGGTAATTGGGAAATGATAGTAGGTTGTCTACTTAGCCAAACATATGGATTTAATAGGCTGAAAAGGCACTTAGTACAGTCATTAACATGTATGATTGATTTCCCATGATGTGTAAAATCTAAGGTGATATGAACTTAAAGAAACTGCTAAGATTTATGTGGAGTTACATTGTTGTCTATGCATGTTCCAAGATAAATCTTTTCGCATGATAGGAAGAAAAGTGATTATCCAGTCATACACGAGCCCGTTGGTATTTGGTCCCCAAAATGAAGTATCTTATTAAGAATGACAAAGAACATATGTGAACAAAATTACTTTAAATTTTTTAATCAACCAACAGTTGATAAAGGTTCACTAGCTTTTAAGCAAAACACAAACATGAAGGTTAATAACAGAACTACATGGGTGGAGGCAATAATATAAGTCCTTTAACATCCCGAATGAAAGGCTTGTTAACTTAAACTGTAAGTCCAACGTTCAACCTCAAATATGTTTGCAAATTTGAAAAGAAAAATCAAATAAATAAGTTCTGTCATTAAAAGTTTTAGACCAAATCCAGGGGGGTCAGAGTCAAATCGGGGTGATCTGGAGAAATCCAAATTAGCCTTGAGAATAGATTTGGAGCATCATAAAACAATATGTGTTATCCATTAAATATTCTGCATCATAATTGAACATTAATCATATCACCAAGGAAATGAAATTCATGCTAAGTCTAGACCTGCTGTTAACCTGTCTATGTTGTCATAATAATGTTGAGAATGAAGTATTGAAAAAGCTACCTAGTCAATATGATCCCATACTTGAGATCTTTTCAGTAAAAGAATAAACTATTTTGAAAGGAAACATGACTGAAATTTGATCTCTAAATGCATCATTTGCTCTTAAACAATGATCTTTAATGAAAAATATGGGTGATAATTGGATTAAGTCAAAAAGTGTTGCATTTTGCCCACAAAAAGGTTGAATATGTATTTTCGGGCAAGGTTTGTAGTTTTCTAACCTTTCCGAGCGTACTTAAATATTTTGATCTAAGTTCATGATTTTCGATCATACTTTGAAATATTTATACTTATCGGGTAGAGTTGACTATTTTGTAAAATAAATAAATAAATAAAATTAACTCTTCCGAGCAGGCTTGATATCTGATTATGTATGATTTAAGTTTTCGAGCAAGCTTTTACAAGTTCAAGTTTTTCGAGCACACTTAACTGTTTGAAAGATATTTCTTGTTTCTAGCAAGCTTTGCATCTTAAATGTTGTATATGATAATTCTATCATGCTTTACTTAGTTTGTATTGTCAAGCAGACCTTATCAATTTGTTTACACACAGCTATTTACTAGCAAGCTATTTGATATGTTGCTAGTTACTAGAAAGCTTCTATTTAGTTAAGACTTTCGAGCATGCTTAGTGTTTTGTTTGAAGGTATAACTATTTCTAGCAAGCTTTGTGTTTATAAGTGTATACTTGAATTTATCTTCAAGTAAAGTTCAAATTCTAGCACACTTAATGATTATTGTGAATATGTTTATTTGAAATTACCAGTGTTTTCGGACAAACCTTGTTTCCCGAGCACACTTTGTATTTCGGGCACACTTTGAATTTTCAAATGTTCCTCTAATATACTTGATAAGTTCAATTGACTTTCCGAGTACACCTTGTGTTAAGAATTCACTTCTAGCACACTTTGTATTCTTGAAAGTTTTTTCGGGCATACTTTGCATAAAAGCATACTTGACTGATTATTTGCTAACTGTTTACATTTTCGGGTAAGGTTTGTGATAAGCTGTGTTATGAAGTACAAGAAAGGTCAATATTTAGAAATGTGTTAAATATTACTTTGGGGTTCTTAATTGATTCCTAGTAAGGTTGCCTACTTGGTATTTTATACTTGGTTATTAGTCTTGTGATTTATTTCTCGAGCAATCTTGTATTTCGAGTAAGCTTCCTTCATTGTACTTAACTCGTTTTAATACACCAAATCGAGCAAGCTTTATGATAGTAGTATATACCGAGCATACTTTGCAAAAATTGATTTTTCCAAGAAAGGTTTGCTAAACATTAAAGTTAGGTGTTTTTAGATGTCAATATTATTAAATGGATAAGCTTATTGTATGACAGATGTTAACTCACTAAACGAAAAAAAGCATTTAAAACTCACTTTCAAAAGGTATATAAGAGGGAGTGAGAGAAGTTTTTCAACATTATTTTCCCTCTCTCTCTCCTTCCACTGATTGTTCTAAGAAAACCTAAACCGACTTATCGCATTCGTTATAATCCAAACCCTAACTTATCAGCCCTCTAATTCCGACTCGATAAGCATTAAATATGTGTTTTCCGACCATGATTAGATGATAATGGGCTTCGATTATGTATTTGTACTAACTCTCTGTTTTGTGTGTAGGTTATAAATTTGTCTAAGAACAGGTTCTTAATGACATTTCTTTCATTCTTCTTCAATTTTATAACTTGAAATTACTTAAAGTTGTGAACTTTAGGACTAATTTCTACTTTGAATGTGTTTGATTATATTTTTCAGATATGGCGGATGAAGATCAACCGACCTATCCCTTTGAGCATGAGAACAATATGTGCGCTCTGTTGCAAGTAACACCCGACAGTGAGGAAGTGGCTTCGATTTTTAGATGGTTGCAACGCTCGAACATTCGTTTTGCTTTAATGGCAAACCCGGTGATTTACAGGAATCACTCATTGGATTTTTGGATGTCAGCAAGGCTGTTTGATGATGTGAATGGAAGGAGAATCGATGCCACAGTTGCAAATCAGGAGATAAGGGTGAATGAAGCCGTGATTCGAAGGTGCTTGCAACTGAATGATGATAACCCCAACCCAATCCATCTTACAACCGAACAACTACTTAAAGTGTTTGTTAAAACCATGGGTTATCAAGGGAATATACACGATGGGCAATTTCAAAAGGGGATGTTCCCAAATATTTACAAGTTTTTGATCCATCACATCATACATGTTTTTGCTCCAAGATAGGGATCATGGACCCTTATGAGCAGGTATTTAGCCAATGCCACTGTTGCAGTGCTATTTGATCAACCATTCAATTTCTCCAGAATGATTTTTGAAAGGATGGTTCTAAGTATGAAAAAGACAAACAAGCAGAAGTTTTTGGCTTATCCCATGTTCTTACAGATCATATTTAATCAAGAGTTGGAGGGACTACCAACTACTGGAATCACCCATGTACTGCAGAACCCTCATACATTCAAGAGAATAGAGAATCTGGCTAGTTTAAGCGGATTTAACCCTGATGATGTGTATGAAGATTTGCCGTGGTTGATTGTTGAAGATATTGTAATTCCTCAATTAAATGAGTTATTGTCTGAGGATGAAGAGGATGAGGAGAGTAGTGATGCTGAAGGAGATGATGGAGAAGATGATGGAGAAGATGATTCTGATAATGATGGGGATGATAATGATGATGATGCTGGCAATGCAGAAGGGGGTGATGCAAACTTTGAGGAAATTGTACAACCTCATGGGGAGTATCAGATTATACCAACACCACCTTCCACACCATTTGGCACTCCACCACAAACACCACCCTACCCACCATCACCCATTGACCAAACGTACCAAACCCCACCACAAACACCACCTTTCTCTCCACCATCTAATGACCAAACCACACAATCTCCACCCACTCACACACTCATCCTAAACCTAAGCCAAACTGAACCATTACACCAATCACCAACTCAAACCATAACCCAAACCCCACCTCAAACCACAACCCAAACCCCACATGTAACCACAACACAACTAACATTTACCATCACCTATACCAGAACACTATTAATCCCAAAAATTGATCCCTTTCCCTCCACAAGTGAAAACATCTTTGAAGATGCAAACCCGATCATCACTCAAACCACCCATCAAACCCAAACTGGACCTGAACCATTTCATATCTCACCACCCACTAACCCTCCCCATATTTCCAACTTGTACCAAAGAAATTTTGATCTAATAATTGAAGCAGTAAAATTGAGGAATGAGAATGAGGACCTGATACTAGAGAATGTGGAGTTGAAGGTACAGTTGGCCCTGGCACAATCTAAGATTCAAACCCTGGATCAGGAGGTTGAGAAGACCTCAGCTGCCCCAAAACAGGGGAGAATATTCATGAGGCAACTGATGCTACTGGTCCTAGTAATGAGGAAATGGAAGATGCGGGTGTGAAAACAACTGACAATGATGGTTTGACTTGTATTTTAAATGCATATGATGAAAGTGATGATGAGGATAGTGGTCCAAGATCAATTCAGGAGGATGATTATGAGGCTGATGAGTCTGAAGGAGATGAGCAAAACTATGATGTTAATAATGAAGAATTGAATGTGGTGAACAGAAATGATGATGAGGTGAGAGGAGAGAAGGAGACAGAGGATGAATTGAAAAGATAAACTTGAATGAAAATGTGGCTACCACTGATGTGGCCACTGATATACAGACTGATGTGTCGACTGATGTCTTAACTGCAACTGAAGCACCAACTGATGTGATACATGATGATGATGTTGCTACTGAGGAGCTAATACTCACTGAACCTGAAACTGATAACCTGAAAGCTCCAAGAGTATAGCATGATGAGGAAATGGATGAGTTGGATAGGGAAATTGATGATTTCCCACCAGAAACTAAGGAAGATTTGAAAAGAAGATTAGATAAAGGGAAAGCAAAAGTCAATGAGGATGATGAGGAAGAAGAGCCTGTTAAGGCAAATATTGGTAGAGAGGAAGAGGAAGAAGATGAAGTCACTGCTGCTGCCAGGAAGTCTTTTGAAAGTGTTATGAGAGAGACAAGGGAAAGGGAGGTAATAGCCCAAACCTTGACTGCTGAAGAGCTGGCAGAGCAGGAGTCACTTATTGAGCAAGCCAACATTACAAAAGTTCTTAACGAATAGGAGGCTGATGATCAAGTTGTGATTGAAACTTTGATCAATTTTAAAAGAGCTGAGGAAGTAGATAACTCTTTAGCTATGGTGGTAAGTATGTTTGCACAATCATCAAGCCAACCTCAAAAGGAACCTGAAAAGGAACCTAAGAAACAAACTGAAGAAACATTTGAGGAAATGATGGCTAAAGCTTCAAAGATTCATGAAAATGCAAGCAGATTTGAAAAGTTTTATTCAAGAAAAGAAAAGCCAATGATCAGGCTGGAGGAGCTGAATCAAGGACAAAGAGGAGATGGGATGAAAGTCCACTAAGACCAGTTCCTTTGCAAACACTGAGGCCTGATGAAGTTATTCAAGGAGTTACAAACATTCCAGTCCCTAATATTCCAACTCCAAAAGAACCCAAAATTGATGCTGTAAATGAAACAACAGAGGAGGAGGATGCATCTGATGATGATAATGATGACAATGAACAGGGTAAAGCTGATGAAAATGTTAATGTTGTTTCCCCTCAGTAACAATGACTGAAGTGCAAAGGGAAAACATTCAACAAAGTTTGATTGATGCTAAGAAGAAAAATCCCCTAGTAATCTAGTTGATGGGTCTTGGAATAAGTTTTAAAAGCTTAGTTTCTTTGGATGATGATAAGCTACAATGAAGATTGGACAAAGAAAGGGACATCATTAAGAAAAAGATGCAACAAAAGAACAAAGATGGCCAAAAGTATAAAGATTATCTGAGAAAGCATGGCTATTCTGAAAAAGATTTAACTCATTTCAAGTTTGAACAGCTCAGAGATGCTTACAACAACATAAGAGAAGAAGTGAAAGAAAAATTTACAAGAGAAGCTGAACTGACTGAAAAACTTGATGCTCTGAGAAAGAAGTATGCTGGCAAGTGTGGATACTTGATGGATAAGGGGATGGCACCAGAAATGGTGGATAGCCTGACTAAGGCTGCTGTTGAGTCACTCTACAACAAGTTTCAAAAGAAAGATCAATTAAAAAGAGTGCAACCTGAGCCTTCCACCGTACAGTCAAGGGGAGGTCAAGATGAACCCCCAGCAAAGAAAAGAAAAATCAGGACATTGAGAGAGAAATTGAAGGCACAGTTTGAAAAAGAAAAATCAAAAGGGTCAACAGCTGATGATACACCAATCCCAGTGGAAGTTAAAGATGAACCAGTGAATGAACCTATAATTCCATGGGAGAATGAAGAAATGATTCAAATTCTGAGGGGTATAATGGTAAATCAGAAAGGAATGGATGTAAACGCCTTTAATGCATTAGATAGACATCAATTGAAATAACTATTTTACATGCAAAAGGCTGAATGGGAGAAAGTACTCTTGAAGGGTGAAAATCCCAGAAGCTTTGTTGAAGGGAGATTTGTGCCTGCAGGGCTAATGAATAATCCAAGGATAGTTAAAATTATTACAAGACTTGTCAAAGATACAGGTGAAAACTTTGCAGATCTTATCAACTATTCGGCTGAGTTAATTGAATTATGTACATGAAAGCTTTTGCTATATCAAAGCCAAGCAAACCCATGAAGTCTATCCCAATTAGGCCCTCTGCCTCAAGGCAGCATCCATCAGCAAGCAGGGGAGAGTCAAGCAGAACTGGAGCTCAAAGAGAAACAAGACCACAATCTGATGTGGATCTACCAATGACTCTGTTCTAGTCTCTCAGTCTTTGAAAGTAATAATGAAGAGCAAACAATTGAGAGACATCATATTCAGAGACGATTTTGCTGAGTATACAAAAGAACAATTGGAGAAAATGGCCAATCTCACTTTGTATGACTATCATGACAACAGAAAATTGGCCGGAAGACAACCTAATAAACTCTCAAAGTATCTGAAAAATGAAGCTGAAAAGGGATTTCCTCTATTGAGTCAAAAGAAGAAATGGGAACTTACCAAGCATGAAAGGAACAGGAGAGTGACACGTATGAGGAAGATAAGGGATGCAGAACATGCTTATCTGTCAAAACTTAGAAAAGACAATCCCTTGTCCAACTTGAATACATGTATCAGCATGAGAAGAAGGATGGTGAGACCCAACTATGATGTTCAAAAGAATGGCCGAATAACTATGGTTGAATACAAGAAAAATGAAGGCCATTACATTCTAAGAAATTCAAATGGACTCATCTTGGGAATCATCAAAACTGATACAAATCTGACCTATTTGCATGAAGAAGACTTGAGGGACATTGCTGGACTGACAATTCCAGAAAACCACCCTCATTATCGAATTTTGTCTATCTTCCAGCAAAGAGCAGGAACTGTCAGAGTTGAAAGAAGACAAGCAGCCTACAATGCAAGAAGAATATGATTCTTAAAATAGTGTATATCCGAGTAGGGTTCACTATGTCTAGCAAGTTTGTTCTTCATGGCCGAGAACAGTTTGCTTACTAGCAAACCCTTGGTCACACCAAGCTTTTGAAGCCAAGTACTTGAAAGATCTAGCAAGGTATTCATTAATAAACAGTGGTCCGAGCATGCTTGATGGAAGTTAATGAATTATCATGACACATCGGGCAAGGTTCAACTTCAAGCAAGCTACAGTGTCACCAAGCACACATTGCTTTGAAAATAAGTCACTAGCAAAGAGTTGAAAGGACCTCAGAAGAACAAGTTTGCGCGTAGGACCATATCGGCCAAAGTTTGCTATGGTCAAGAAGATTGAAGTCTGCTAGGTGAGAATTTTCTTAGGAAAATACTATAAGTCTACCCGGAGAACTATTCCCGAGCACACTTCAAGGTTACCATGTCTACTCGTAAAGGACAAAATGGCACAAAGCCTACTCGGAGAAGACATGTTACAAAGTCTACCCGGAAGACATGTTTTTGCACTTAGTATAATTTTGAATATGTAATTTGAATATGTATCAATCATTAAAGTTTCTAGAAAGAATGAAAGCTGTCATGAGGTGGCAGTCCTATAAAAGGAATAATTTAGGGCACGCCTCCTGCGGCAGATATACGGCTTTACACTTTTCATATAAGATCGAATATTCCTGATTGAGTGTGACAGCCGTCCTAGGTTATTATTGACAATACATTCCTTACAAAACCCTTATCGATTAACATTTGTATGAATCAGTTTATATAAATGGAAATCTTTTGAGTTATTGTTTGTGTCTGTTACTTTTATTAACCTATTTAGCAGCAAGATTGATTGTTTCTGATTCCGCCTTTAACAATCAAGAATCTTTCCTAATTTAGCAATCGTTCATTTACCCTCTTGTCGACACATTTAATGTGTGGGTTATGACATTGTTGTTAGTATTGAGTGACTTAATCGGGACGCAAATATAACAAATTGTGCAAATGTACAGTTGGCGTGTCCATGTCGTCCCATGGGTTTTACACCCGACTAGACATTTTAAAAAAAATAAAACACAATAAAGGGTGTAACCTTTTAGCCGGCTACATTAAACGCTTAAAGTGTCTGTCGCATGACAATTTCCACTATGGCAGTGAATCTTGTCACACTCCTTAGTTTTAAGTGAAAGCGAGCAAAAACAAAGATAGGAAATTCGCAAGGAAATTTCCGACAATAAAAGGAAATCTAATAAAATTTAATACAAATATTTTAAGATTGAGGCATAGCCTCGAAGTTATAAAAAAAATATTTTGAGGATGAGACATAGTCTCGGAGTAATAAAATATTTGAGAGTGAAGCATAGCTTCGGAGTGGTGTGTGTGTGCATGACAATAAAATAAGCAATTAATTAAACAGTGAAATAAGTACCTAATCTAGCAAGGCAATTAAGTAAGTTGTAAACAATCAAATAGAACATATAAGGTAAACAAATAAGCACGTATGGGGCTCCTAAGCATGTTACTAAGGCACCACTAACGACCTATCTTAAACCTTCAGCTCTGATACCAATCTGTCACACCCCAACCTAAGGCGGAAATGACGGGGCGTGAACTGATTGTCACAGCTCTCAAGGTTACTATCATGCAACATTATAAGTTTCAATATCTATTTAATAATTTCATATAAAACAATTACAGTTAAGTGACCTATAACGAAATTACAACAATGATTAATTAAGTTTGTATCCTAAAAAGCATATCTACGTGATCTTCATCTTGCTAAACAACCAAGCTGATAACCTGCAAATGCGTATAAATATATTTTTTTCAACAACACATGTTGAGTGAGTAAAACACCAGTTTAAGGCACAACAGTAATATTATATATAATATATAAAGAAAGATGCAAACTGTTCATATGAGATAAAAAGTTAAACCATAGCACATACACAAACAATCAAACATAAAGAAAGGGCTAAACCGTTGCCATGCGAATGGGCATTGGTTACCAAAAATGAGGTGTCGGTGAAACCATTGTCAATGCGTCGGACGCCTGCCACTACGACGGTCGTATGATCATACTAGACTGAGAATATGTTGGACCTTTCCGAATGCGGTTCAAATAAAGCAAGTAAGCAAATAGCAATTTAGGCATAAACTAATATACACACAAAGATTAAACATTTGCGGTTTGAATACTAGATAATACGTAAATATGATACGATACGCATATGTCCCCAAAAGATTTAAAATAAGTAAAAAGGGGGAGTGATTACTCACCTGATCAGATGAACGAAATACAAATGAGGATGATGAGAAAAGATAAATCCCTGGGGATATACCGTCAAGGATTATTAAGATTAATTCTAAGGATATATGATTTAATGAATTAAGATTTCAATATGATTTGAGTTAGGTTTGGGATTAGGACGTTTATTAATTGATCAATCGATTTCTATAGTAATTATTATTACAAAGATTAATATGATTGATTATCATTTATTTACAAAACAATCACTACTTTTATTATGTATAAAATCATCTTTGCTTATACTCGATGTATTATCAATATTAAATAAAATAAAATAATTTAAATAAATATGATATGAGATACACTTATATAATAATAATTAAATAAATAAATGTTTAGATACATGGAATGCAAATATATAAATAATCATAATAATAATGGGTAATTATTTAGATATAATATGTAGCAAGTTACAAATATTTTGTTTAAATCTTTTAAAGAAAATCTTGTTTAATACGTTTATTATAAATATAATATATATATTTATATAAAATAAATATAAGCAAATTTATGAAACTTTCAACGACAAGGAACGAGGGTTACAAATGTCGAATTTAATAAAAAAAATATTTATTTAATAGCTAATATAAATTTATTAATTAATCTGGTGGTCGGGTTCGAGCCCGCGACCACCATGTCGAAGCACACCCCCAAACCAGTTGAACTAGCTTGTCAATTGAGTAATAAACGAGGACAATTTATTATAAACAGATGCTGATAATAGCCCCAAATTGGAATATGAACCCTAATTCGTAATCCGTTAATCCCGATTATTTTTGTTACATTAACCTTAGGGTTAACGATCTATGACTAAACACGATTCATATGATGTAATCAATTACCTTATTCCCTTATGGATTGATGGAGAACAATGAAATGGAACCCGATGGCCCTAGACGTGAACGAACTGCAGGTTGCGATGCAACTTAAAGCAATTAGTGTTAGGGATTTAGGTCGCCTAGTTGTGAGGGAGGTGAAGGTGTGTTTAATTGCGTTCTTGATAACTATAGAGGGTAGAACAGTGAATGAAATATGACGGGTTACTTGATTTGTCAATACGAATATTATTGATCGACTTACCTAAATAAAGAGTGTTGGTCAGGCCGTAATAGGCAAGATTGACAACTTTTTGATTTGATTTCCAAGTTTACGGCTTGAACTGTGGCCCAAGAATGATAAACGGGTCTCGGTTACTCAATACGGGTTACAGGTTGCTGGTAAACGGGTCAGGTGGATCAAATCAATAATAATAATATATTTTTACACTTTAGTCCTTGGAGAATGAAAGTGGGAACATAATGGGGTAATAGTTTTAGTTTGGGTCAAAATTGTCATAACGTGAAAGAGATATATATATTTTAAATAAGTAAATAAAAATTATAATAATTAGTTTACTCGATAAGCATGATAATTTTTATTAATAAAATTTCCCGAACGTATAAGCAGGTCGGGTAACGATTATTAAAATAATGATATAAAAATCCGAGTTGTTACAATAAAACTGTATTTATGAGTAAATCCGACGCTAAGGTAGAGCACCTGGACCGGGGCCTTACACGAATAAGTGGACTGACAGTACCAAGAACCTTAATCCGACGAGACAACGATGGCGGTGTTGGATTTGTCGATGGTTGTCGGCCATTCTTTAGAGGTTGTCGGTGGAAACCTTTCGTCAGAGCTTAAGGTCCCACAGATAGCGCCAATGTTGGAACCCTAATTGAATCGACAATAATATTGATACGAGTTAGAGGTTCGCTCCATTGAATGACAAGACTTCAAGTGTTACAAATAGTAGTGTGAACTATGAAGTTAATAAAAGTGAAGTGTGTGTTGATTTAAGAACATGCTTCAAGAAGAATCATAGTGAATATTATTAAGCCTGGGTCTTGTCCCAGTGAACATGAGGATCCAAGTAATCCATTCTCCCATAAATATAAGGAGGTAGGGGCTTGGCTATTACATGAAGGATATTCCTATACTAGTTATTATCCTTAAGCTCTTTCGTCCTTCATTCTTTTATCCTCTATGCCTCAACTTGTGCTGGGGACATACCCATTTTGAGTCTTTTCCCTAGCTCAGAGAAAAAGTACCCAGAAGATGTCTTGCCCTCCTTTCCATGATGGACTTTGGTTTACTACTAGAGGCATGCTTGTCTTGAGTATCACCCTGGGTCAAGAAAACCGTCTTTCTCACATATCTCATATTTGACTCCCCCACCTTCACTTGTTCAACGATTCCTGCATCCTTATATCTCTTTCTTGGGCTTGGATTTTTGTTGGGCCTTCCTTAGTTTTAACCATTTGCTTAGTCACGGGCTGCCTTGGAAGCCTAATTCCGAGGTAGGCTCTACAAACCTTAAGTAGGATGAAATTTCAAGAAGAAAGCACACAAGGAGTGGTTGGATAATAGGCTATCTAGGGGATGAAACCTCTTAATGCTTTCGTGTTTGAAAAGAAGATAAAAAAAATAACTTAAATGTCATGATAGTTTAACGATAGTTTGAGTAATAAAAATTTTGATGAAACATGAGGAATCATGGTTGATTTTGAGATGTTACAAATTCACAAGAATTTTCTTAAACTAGTGCATCTCTTTTTAAACGCATCTTAACATGAGATGAGGTCTAGAAAACAATCAAGATGTACATTAACTCAAAAGCATGCATCTGACTAATCAACATGAAATTTAGCAAGCTATTTTAGAAGTAATTTAACTAATATTTTGTAGCAACACATTTGACTTGATTTGGTTTTTTGACTATAGGCTCATTAGCCTAGGCGCTCAGTCCTACAATTTTATTAGGGGGTCTTCAAATTTTATTACATGTTATTTAGTCACAAAATGGATTATATGGAATGAAGTGAATGAACAAACTAAATTGATTGGACAAAAGAGAATTTTATTATTGAATTAAGAGAGAATGAGGATGGAAATTAGTAAACTCAAGAAAGAAGATGAGAAAAGGAATACTCATATCTAACAAACTTTTATATACCTCACACTCACACCATAATTATATATATTAAAAACTAACATTTAACTCCTCACACGAAAATACTATTTCATGAAATCTTTTCAATCCTTACTCTCCGATCTCTCTCATTGAACCACTCATTTACCGTCATCTCTTTCTCTCTCATTCATTCATTCATTCATCATCATCGTTTCTCTCCTCTCTTGATCTTCGTTTCTCCATGAATCTGTTTATTGTCGCGTCCTGTCTGATTTAACCACACCTCCCCTTATTATCACCGGCCCTATCTATTTCACCGGGTGGGAAAACACCACCGCCTGTTGTTGTCGGGTCCCAATATCGAACCCTTGGTGGTGGTGGTTCAGTGGTCGTCACCGTGGTCGGCTTCATCGTCAATTGCCTTTGGTAAATACTTTGTTCCATTTATTAATTTCATTATCGTTATTTGTTCTGTATTCGGACTTATTGTTAGGGTTTCTCTTTTATGTTTCTGCAACTCGGAGGAAAAAACATCGTTTGCCTCAGGTAATTTCTTACTATATATAGTTCTTTAGTTTCTTAATCGTTCTAGGTTTTATTAAAAATGTGTTGCAAGTTGCTTTGTTTATAACCTGCTCAAAAAATTTACTTGCAAGAAGAATAAGATTTTAGAAAATATAAATTATGTAACAGTGGAGGCTTCAACTTGGTTAATTTGGTATAAGTTTTTGTTTTTTTGCTGACTTTTCAAGTAATGTAATTTACTCAATATGTCATCTAGGTTCTACAACTATGGTTAATTAGGTATATGTTTTTGTTTTCAACATATCTTTTTTAAACGTGTTCATCTAATACTTTCTCGATGGTTGAATGGAGCGTTAGTACTACTCGAATGGTTGTTCTTCAAGTAATTAGATCTTAAATCTCTGTAGTTTCACTTTAGATTCATGCATTTGTATGCATCTTTTTTGATGACTAATCAATAGCAGGTTGCTGAATTTGGTTCACCCGATTGTTGTTTACATTGTGGGTTTATAATTTGTTGTTGTTCTAGGTTTAATGCTTTCTATTTTGTTTGGGAGGCTGTAGGAATTTGGTTTAATTTGGGGATTTTTAGCCACTTTGTTGTTTTGTCTCTTTCTCTACTCATTTTGCTTCTCTTGCATTAAGAAACCTGACATTGTCATGTTTTGTGTTCTAAAAATGCATATTTTCACAAATCCATTGCACACAAAAAAGACTGCCTCACTTACTTGATTGTTGTTCTAGGTGTATGCTTACGTTTGTTTTTGATTCCTTATTTAAATTATTGTGTTTTTGTATGATTTATCACAATTGCTAGATTTAATTGACTGTTGTTTCAGCTAAGTATACTGTTAAGTGTTAACTTTCGTCCATTTGATGGACGTCAATCGAAACTTGATGTACAAATTAAGTGTACATGTGGTATTGTCAAGTTGTTGCTGGCTGTCGTTGGATGTCGATTCTAACTTGGTGGCTCTACCTTTAGTCACCGACGACATCTCCGTCTCTGGTACGACACACCTATCTGTCTTTGTCGATTCCGATGCAGAACCCATGAAGCAACTTCCTAAAGAGGCTTATAACTTTGAGATTAAAGCGTGGAAGCACATCCATGTGATGCTGGTTCAAGGAGATTAGTAACAGCAACGCAGGTAAAAATATATTTGGTGCACAACAATTTTGACTTAATAGTTCACTGCAGGTGAAAATATATATGGTTCACTTGGTTGATTGTAAGTGTGACCCTCCAGGTGTATCAGTACTCTAATCAACTATAGGTAACCACAAGTTTAGTTATACAAAATTTAATCCAAACATAGGACTTTATGTAATTTACTAAACAAGAGAATAAATGTTACAGGTTATGCTTTCATTGCTTTGGAGAGGGACACAGATAGGATAATGAACAATTTACTTCGTCTCAGCTTTGGAGTTTGACTGAGAGATCTGGAGGCTGATATTGTTTTCGCTTTGGTGGATATAAGTTGTGGTTCACCTTCACACGTGTATTTGTCGTTTTACAGTTGCATGTTATTTATGCTCGTTTGACGCTATTGGTGAAACAACTTTTGGATTAATGACTACATGTAGACAGATGCCTGCGCCGCAACGCGCGGGTTAAAAAAGCTTGTTACAATTAAATAGAATGCACTCATATTTCTTGTTATACCTTGTCCGACATGTAGTCTTTGAATTTCTTTGATTGGGCTTTAACTTGTTCACTTTTCTTTCTTTGGCCCGGATCCAATTTGGGTGTGTCATTGTTAGTTAATAGGCTCATTTAGGGCTTGGGCTCATGACATTATATATGTGTGATATTCCATAAGTGGAATTGGGTTTGTATATAGATTGATTGTGTGGGTTAAGTTAAAACGTTGTTTATCTAATTTGGGTTGGATTCGGGCACAAACCCAAATTGGCCAAAACCTGAAAAGGAGAAAACGCCAAAAAAGGAGCATTCCCACATATGCACCTCGTGGGACAAATAAGTCCAAAAGTGTCACATATGTGGATGTACATTTGGAAACATCACTGGTACAAGAGTTGTGTAGGTACAAACACTAACATAGTAACGCCACATGTACAGCAGGTACGTATGAAACCACTGCCACAATCAAACAAAGGAGACAATACTACTGAGCAGTGGGCCCCCATGCAAAACGACATCTATGATCTCCGCTATAGCGACTGCAAAAAGGGACAAATAGGATATTCTTCTGAAACGTGGTCCAATAAACATTTCATACCTCCGACCATGGTTGTAAAATTCATGTCTAGGCTCTGGTTAATCCTCAACTAATCGTCAGTCCCTACCTCACTACCCCACTGTTTAATTGCTGACTCTAGGGGTGTGCATGGGTCGGTTTGGAGCGGTTTTGAGCCAAACACATAACCATAACCGATATGTCGGTTAATGGATAACCATAACCATAACCGATCCGTTATGGCGATTTCAGTTAATCGGTTTTGAAGGTTAAAACGAGTTGGTTAACCATAACCAAAACAATATAATTGAGCCTAAAAGTTTGATACCAAATATTAGAAAAAATGACTTGACATAATTCAATAAAATATATAATCCATAATATTAATATCAAATGTCGAAAAAATGGCATTATATAATTTAACAATGAAATTTAAGTTAATTTGATAACAAAGGTTAAACCGAACACATCAAAATGGTATAATCCGACAATATGTTTGTTTAAAATAAATCCCAAATATATTATTGTTAAATAAATGGGTCGGTTCGGTTATGTCGAGTTTGGAAGTATTTATATGCAAAACCGACCCACCGGTTATGACGATTATCGGTTAACATCGGTTCGGTTATGGTTCAGTTAACGGTTATAACAGTTAAATTGCTGACCCCTGGCTGACTCTACGGAATTAACATACTTAATCAAATATTTTGACAATTCATTCTAATTATTTAGATGAAGCAGGGTTTTGTTGTGTGTAAGCCAAGCCACACAATCTAAGTGAAAGTAAGTCAGCACCAAAAGAAGACTATGTTGTTCTTGTTGTGTTGTGTTGTGTTGTTGTTCATAAACCAGATCACATACCTCCTCCATGGCCACCTCCCGATCTCTGTACCTCCTCTTCTCTCTCATCCTCACCATCACCATCACCATCTCCGCCGCTGAGTCCCACTGAAGAAGACGAAGACACAACCACTCTCTTCCGTCCTCCTCCACCTACCACCCTCTTCCAATCCACCTCCGAAGAAGATCTCCCCCCACACCCACTTCCTGGGATGAAGACGAATTCGAAGGCTTCCCAACTCATCTCACGGCCCCTAACTACGGAGGAGGATGATGATGAAAAACTCATCTCAGAACCCGTTTCCTTCACCTGTCTCTCCTTTTTAATTATCTTCACCCTTAATTACTTTACCCGCAGAAAGGAAAACGAGACCCTTGCTCTATCCTGGGCCAAAGCCTTCGCCACCCAAAACACCATTTTCTATAAGAATTTCAGCCCTTGCTCCTCAAGGAAGGCCAGAACGTCTTCAGGTTCTACGCCAGCGGCCGCAGGTTTTGTCACCAGCTGCTCGCCACCATGGACCTTAAGAGCAGGCACGATCTGATAGCCAGGCTCTATAATATGGTTGTGCCCTGCAAGGACGAGATCACTTTCGAGGTTCTTATGAATGAGGATGCCTTGGATCATGTGGTTTTCGCCCTGGCCAAGCGGAAGGCTGCCAAGGGTATGCACAAGGACGTCACGGATCTGCAAAAGTTTGCAAATCTCATGACGGCCGGCCCCAGTGGGAGGAAATGGGTTGCGGATGACTTGATGGTTATTACTGAATCCAAAGAGGTGGCTGCTGATTTGATCACCGAGACTGTTCTTGATCAGGTTCGTCATTATGCTTTCAAAATGTTACAATGATGATCATTGTAACACTTGGGATAAAACTTCGCAGGTGTTTGGTGAAAAGGCGTTTCAGAAATTGGGGAAGTTGTTCATATCTATGCATTTCTCGGATCAGCAGCAGGGTGCACACAAGAAGACGCTGGTGTTTAAGTTTGCTTTACCTGATGTTAACAATATGGCGGATATGACTCGATTGGTGGCTCTCGTGCCCTATTACATCGACTTGATTGGTCGTTACAAACTCAGTTCCCAGGTTTGTCGGTTGTTTCTTTGTGTATTTTAGTAGAGGTGACAAAATGGGCATGTAGGGTAATGGGCCAAAACATTGACTTATGGGTTGGGTTGTCAAGACAAACTTTTTATCCGAAACTTATAATTTCTCTTTAATGAAAAGTTAGCGTGTTGTATATTGGTATGGGAACCGGGTCAGGTTGACTTGAAACACTTTTTATACAGAAGAAAATAAAGTTTCTTTAAATAAATGCTAACGGGTTAATTATTGGTGCGGATTGAAAGCGGGCTTGGCTGACTTCAAACGTTTTTTTTATCCAGAATTCATAACTTTGTTAGATAAAAAGCTAACAGGTTATTTATTGGTGTGGGTTGAAAGTGTTAATACTTTAGTGTAATTGGAGAAACTGGTCGACCAATGTTATCATAATAAACATTAAGTAAGTTAGGGATGTGCGGAGTGCACACTTGTTTTAGTTTGTTATGGTGTTAGGGGCGAATAGCGAACGCGGTTCGTGGCAGTGCCCCCGGTAGCGCCCCTAGTTAGCAGGGTCGGCACATAATCATAAGTATTAGTATGGAGCCAATATGAATGAAATTCAATTTTCAATTTTTAACTGCATAAGGCAGTTATCCAAACCCTAACTGCTCAGGAAATAAACTTGACGTTCGTTTCATTTGGTCGTTCTTCTGGTTCATCTTTCTCACAGAATTCATACTATGATCTTGGCAGAGCTTTACCCAATTAAAGTATTTGGGAAACCACCAAATAACTTTTAATGTGAAAGTTTCCATATGACTCTGGAAATCCAAGTGAAAATTTCCAAAATCCGCTACAGAAAGTGGGCCCAGCTGACTTCAAACATTTTTTATCCAAAATTCATAACTTTCGTTAAATAGACAGCTAACGAGTTATTTATTGGTGTGGGTTGAAAGCGGGCCTGGCTGAATTCAAATGATTTTTTATCCAAAATTCATAAATTTTCGTTAAATAAAAAGCTAATAGCTAACGGGTTATTTATTTGTGTGAGTTGAAAGCGGGCCTGGCTGACTTCAAACATTTTTTTTTAAATCAAAATTCATAACTTTTCGTTATATATAAAGCTAACAGCTAACGGGTGATTTATTGGTGTGGGTTGAAAGCGGGCCTGGCTGACTTCAAACTTTTTTTCATCCAAAATTCATGATTTTTTCTTAAATAAAAAGCGAATGGGTCATTTATTGGTATGGGTTGAAACATGAAACCAACAGGCAACAGGGTTGGGTTGATTTGAAGTGCTTTTTATCTAAAGCTAATAACTTTTTTTAAAATATAACACTGAGGGTCACTATTGGTATGGGTTGAAACCTGCCAAGCTGGGTTGACTTGAAACGTTTTATCCATGATATATAACTTTTTATAAAATAAAATTATAACGGGTCACTTACTGTCATGGATTGAAAGTGGCCCGATTGGGTTGACTAGAGATGTTATATTTCCTGAATTCATAAATGTTCTTTAAATAAAAAGCTAATGGTAATATATTGGTATGGGTTTAAACCGGCCTGGATTGATTGACTGGAAAAGTGGAAATGCATTTTATCCAAATTTCATAACTTTTCTCTAAATGCTAATCTAATGGGTCATTTATTAGTATGGGTTGAAACCGGCCCGTTTGGGTTGGCCTGAAACGCTTCTTATCCAAAGTCCATAGTTTTCTTCAAATAAAAGCTAGTGTTTCATGATCACACAATTTATATTGTTTTAATAATAATTATTTACATATAAGACCCGTTAGAGATAAAACAATGGGTTGAAAACCTCCTCTACTCTACTGTTAAACAAAAATGAAAATGGACACTTTACGATCGTTTATCTGAAAACAGGCCCGGTCGAAAACCGAAGCAGCCCGATCAAAGGTTGCACAGGAGGTGTACAAGGAACTTCAAAACGAAAGGCAAGAAGCCTTGCAGAGCAAGAAGGCGGAGAGGAGAAAAGCGATGGAGGAGGCCCAATCAAAACTTACCGCGGAGGCCCTTCGTAAGAAAGAAGCAAAAGAACGGGCCCGCCAACTTAAGAAAGCAATGCCCAAAATCAAGATGTCCCGCGGCGCTTAATCGAAATCTTTTCAGATCTTCAGTGCGTCAACAGTTACAATCAGGTTAACCTTAGTCTTCCCTCTTTTACATAGTTTGCAGCCTATTTTTAATAGAAACTGAGTACACCAACCTATAAGTTATTTGGTTCAAAGAGTTTGATATTTGGATCGTATATGTACGCGTTTGTTGTTTGTAGTCGGTATGCAGGGAAGTTCTATATCTGCGACTTGATGGTTTTAATTTTTTACTAGATGAGTTCATGTATCACCAGTCATGTTCTACTACTCGGATACGGGAATAAGAAGTATTTTTGGTTTGGAGACCTATTTAAGATATTTTTGTGCACCTTGTTTGGAATGACTAATTCTTTGATATAAGTTTTAATCAGTTACCAAAGGGCTCGTAGCCTAGTGGCATGAAGGGGCTGTGAAAAAATGTTCCTCGACCAAGTGGTTTGAGGGTTTGGGTATGAGTGGTTTTTGGCCGGAAAACTCATATGTGGAGGTTCATAGTAGGTTCTTTTTCCAAACACATACAACTACAATGATAGATCACAATGGAAGTAAACATATTTGAATTCTTTTCATTCCTTCTATACTTGAAACCATCTTCATTTACTTTTAGACATAATTTGTTTGAAATTAGGGTTTTCAGTTTATTTAATATAAAGGAGTTTTTAAAATTCAAGATGTTGTACCTATCTTGTATTCGTTTTGACAAAATGGCTATAAATCTGTTTGAAGGTAATTAATTATTCTTTTATACAAAGTTTAGGTCGTCATAAATAGGTATATGTCGCATTGCTGTTAAATATATGTAATTTACTCTTTGTATAGATATATGATAGGTCCTCTCTGTTAATAAATAGCTTGAAATATAAAAAGACAAGAATGGATATATAAAGTATCACTCCTCCTAGCATGCAACTAGTTTGTAGCATGACATGAAAAGCGAACAGGCTTCAGTCCGTTCCTTTAATCAACATGTAGAGTCGGGTAGTTACTAGTTTCACCCAGAACCTAAGGACCGTGAAAACTAAGTGCAAATGGTAAAATGCTAAAAGGATTCAAATATGCAAAGGCCGTTTTGATTACCACAGTTATCTAACTAACTATGATGTCATAGACAAAACCAGTAGTTATCCAACTATGAAGCAAACCCGGTTTTGACATGAGAAGACTAATTCACTGTTTAACAATCAAATCCCCTAGCTTCGAAGCCACAGGTTATCAACCAATGACCCAGACCAATTTCTAGCATAACCAATTATTTTTAAAAACTCTTGTCTGCGGAAACACATTTATGAATCAAATTTTCATAGGTTATGAAATTAATGAAACTAGGTATAGTGGAGACGGTGTGCTGATCGTGTCTTGAGCGGTGGTGCGATTCTTGATGAAACTAGCTAGCTAGAGTAGAGTGGACTGTGGAGGTGGCTAGTTCAGTGTCAAGTGCAAGACTGGAAGGTGGTTCCTGGCTTTCCAAAATAGTGAGAGAGACAAGTCAAAAACTAGATGCGTTCCATAAATAACAACCAATGTTAAAATGGGTACCTTGAGATATATGAATCAACGTGAATTACCACTTAAAAGAACTTGGAACCAGGTATGAACCAAGATAGATTAAGCGTGTGTGTTAAATGTGAATATTCGGTATGTATTGAATGCCCCTTTTCTGGTTGTTGATGCTATATTTATCATATCTAAAAGCTCATCCATGTCAGTTTATGTGATCACCAATCATGATCTATTTCGATGTTGGGCGCATTTTACTTTCATGAACAGGTCTTCCTTCTCAGGGGCTTGTTTGGGTAATGTTTATCTGATAAGTTAAGTTGTGCTAGACTCCTTGAGACTCAGCGCGCTACTATGGTCAAGTGGTTGAAGACCTACCTTTTTTATACATCTCCGATGATTAGTCTGGAGTCCATAGTTGTGGTAGGGTCCGGATCCCTGATATTGTTGATCTGTGTGCTTATTTGTCTGGTGTCCTAGAGTTATTCCAAGTCTGGACATGCATTCATTGGATTTGGACCCCGAATCAGATCTGGGTTATTCGGGGGAGTTGTGCAAGAGGGAGTTGTTGCCCTAGTCAAAAGTTGAAGCACTTAGCAAGAAAACGTTCATACTTAAATCTGTTAGATTCGGACTCGACATCAGTCATCAAATATACTCTGAATATTTTTATTAATGATGCATGAAAAGGAAGTCGATTTTAATAACATCATAAACTAAATTCTAGATATTTATACTTTTTTTTCATTAGCTAGATATTAATACCTATATTATACGTGTTGTGGTCCTTCGTCCAAACACAACATAACATATTCAGATATTTGACCAACTCAATCCACAATGTCTAATTTCATGTTAAATTAAAGAAATCGAATTATAATTCATCGGTTGATATTAATCAACTAGCTTTTATCTCCCATATTACAAGGTTGTTTTACATTATTCGTTTCTAATATTTATATATTTTTTTGAATCTTAATTTTATTTACCATAAGGAAGTTAATAATGTAATTAGGATCTGATGATAAAAGGGTTTCACAAATAAATGAGATGTTATAACCCATTTTAAAAACTATCTCGGTTTGGTGAGACATGTGACTTTTACTATAAAATTGTTTTTAAATTATAAATAATATCTTTAAAAAAATTGGATATTAATTTTTGATATATCCATATTTTATAAGATTTTCATATCAAATATTTGGTAAGATTAATTTTTAATTATTGAGATGTAATAACCCGTTTAAAAGTTATCTGGGTTTGGTGTGACCCATACCCATAAATTCGGGTCAAATGCATGAGAAGTCTCCATTTAAAAATAAAGCAATCCGGTGGTTTGAGAATATATAAAGAGGTTTCATTTATATATATACTAGTTTTTATCCGCCGTATTACGGGAGTTGTTTTATATTGTTTGTTCTAATATTTATTTATTTTTTGAATTTATATTTTTTTATTGTATGAAAGTTAATAATATAATTATGGTTTGATGATAAATTGTTTTACAAATAAATGAGATGTTATAACTCGATTTAAAAGATATATGGTTTTGATGAGACCCAAGACCCGTTTATTTTTTTACAATAAAATTGGTTTTTTTAATTATAAATAATATTTTTGAAAGTTAATAATATACTTATGGTTTGATGAGACACAAGACCCGTTTATTTTTTTACTATAAAATTGGTTTTTTAATTTAAATAATATATATATATATATATCTTTTTAAAATAAATAAGATATTAATTTTTAGTATATCCTATTTTATAGGATTTTTACATCAATAATTTGATGAAAATAGTTTTTTATTTAATGAGATGTTATAACCCGTTTAAGGAATATCTAGGTTTGGTAAGAATCATACCCATAAATTCGGGTCAAATGCATTAGAAGCCTCAATTAAAAAATCAAGCAAATCTGGTGACTCCAAAAAAAAGGGGAGCGACCACATCGCGACACGTAAGATTTTTATGTTTTCGTTTTTATATATTATAGATATTTATAATATGATGAATAAAACTTCTAATTTTCACTTCATTTATTAAAAAACAACTTTACTTTAACAAAGGAGAATCTTTTTTTGTCACACCCCGACTAGGTAGTTGCAGAAGCGTAATACGGGAATGTAACAGATAACACTGGTATCAACCACATTGTTTATAAAGAAATTCAACCAAACTAATTTACATCATAATACATGGTTCGGTACTAAGTTTACAAACTAGATGAAAATCACATAACCAGTTCACGGGCTTCTTATTCAATACTACGTATTTGCATCTATTCACAGCTATTCAACTTTGCTTCTAACACCAAGCACATAAGCGATTCATTCCAACTTCGGCTTACCTGAAAAGCATGTTAAAACGGGTCAACTACGTCTAGTTGGTGAGTTTCAAGTTTCACGAGTACGAACAAAGTCAGTATACGAGTTCGTAAAGTTCGTAGTACGTATGTATATATGTATGTGTATGATGTATTATACTAAGCCACAAGTGAAACCAAGACAGCTCGCACGCATGGCCACCCTTGTCCATGTACTCCCGTTGGCATTTAACAGCCACTTTGCCCCAAGTATGTACTATGTCTAACACCACATAGAAGAATGTAATAAGTATAAATGACAATGTGCAACTGAGTTAACATGTTCTGGCATACCCCACCGGCTCTGTCAGTTGGGTTTGTCAAACCGATAGTACTATCCACACGTCACCGACACGAAGTTAATCACTTGTGTTTGTGAGGACTTTCAAGTGTTAGTACTTAGATAATTCACATCATCACACGTTTTCAAGTATATAAGTATATGTAAACATGCTTTCCACCCCAAAAGTTCGTAAAACAGTTTAGAAAGTGGGGTCGTGAAACTCACCATATCGTAGTTCAAGCTGGTAATATGTATCAGTAAGTAATGTTCCTCGATTATAGCTTGACTCCTATAACCGGTATCGTACTGTTAATACTAGTACAATGTTTAAGCTAAATCGGGCTGTATAACTAGTCTGGTTATAGCTGATAGGCCCAGAACATGACCGTAGTCTTAGATTGTGACGTTGTATACTATGAAATGTTCAAAATCAGACTTGGCTCAGTTTCACCGTTTTCCGAACCTAGCCAAGCTGATCGTTTATGCGTTTCGGGATTAGGTAAGTTCACACAAACTTAAGTAAATATATTGATTGAATAAATGATTTGATTTATGAAAGAATTTTAAAGTTTCGGCATCTGGTTTGATCGCAGGGTTCGTTTCCGTTTTCACACAGGTTTGATTATACAAAACACGTACAATCCACCCGAATTGTCCGGAATTCTCGTAGAAGGTTCGTTTTTATCAAATTCATCTAAAACTATGATATTTGATCATTTTTGACATTTTGACATACCAATCAGTACGTTAAACACAAAACTGCCGGTTTCGTTAAAACAATTATAGTTTAAATCTTTGATTAATCATAACTAATTATGTACTTATATATAAATTATGAAAATTTTTTAAAAAATAAATTAAAATATGGAGTTTTTTATAAAAATATTTTCAGAAATTTTATGATTAATTATCTATTTATAAAAATTCATTTAATGTGTTATAGTTAAGTAATAAATAGCCCGTTTATACCAAACGACATCCGAAAAATCCGATAATTTTTCCAAGTGGTCTCAATATCAACACATATCCCCTGAAAAATCTCCCGAATCTAAATTTTTGGCCAAAATGACTTTTTGCATGTTTTTCGGTTATTAAGACTCGATTAAAACACGATTGCACAAAGAATACTTAGACATCTCCAAATGTTCTCAAAATTTTCCAGTAATATTAACATAAAATTTCTGGGTTCCAAACCAAATTTCATAATTTTTCATGAAGTGTACCTATTTTTCCCGAATAAACGCCAATAAACGGAAATAAATTCGCCAAATATTAAATTCGCCAAATATTCTCCGTTCATCGAAAAATTACCAAATTTTAACAGGGACTCAGTTATGTGACCCCTAATGTCCCTGAAAAGTTTCATCCTAAAAACAAGCACGTCACAATTGAAGCACAAACAGCCCCTAAACGAGTAATACGGTATTACCTTGTCGGTTTTCGGTGGTTTTTGATGGTTTAAACGACTCTTCGGGTCTTGGTTTGCAAACTCGGTATATCTAAATATAATATAACATCAAACCAAGCATAAATCATCCATTGATCAGTCTTGTTAACTAGGGTTTCGGTTTTGGTTTCAAACCGAACTTTCAAACCGTAAAAACGTTGTATTCATGTTCTAATCCGCGTTTTTGACCAAAAATCTATATGTTTCTTCTTTGTAGACATGTTTAACATCAAAATATGATTTTACTTGATTTTTATGGTTTTTGAATGGTTAAACATGTTTAAAACTAATCAATACTTAATTTACCATGGCTAAACTTTGTTAAACAAGTAAAATCTTATGAAAATTAGTTGTTACCTTGAGGTTTTTGGGCTGGAATATGAAGGAACTCAGCAGAGATTGATCTTGGTTGATTTGTGTGTAAAAATATCTCATTTCTTTAATATATACTACAAACTAGAAACAAGGGGATTTAACCCTTACTTGCGGCCGGCACATAGAGGGGGCCCATTGGGCCTCCTTTTGGCCCATTGGTGCCTCGGTATTCTTGACACACGCGAATATCGGTCCAAAATTTAATTCGGGTCCGGTTTTTCACCAGAAAATTAATTTGGGTGTGAGAAATAGCGCAAAAACGAGTGTTTTTCACCTTATTTTTGTAAAATAATAAAAACGTACTGACTCGTTGTAAAAATCCAAAATATTTTCATGGATTGCTTAGAACACGTCATATAAGTGTTTTATAAATATTTTTTGGCTTAACGGATGCTACAATGCTCGTTTTGATGTTAACGATTGCGTTTAAGCTTATAGCGTATCGACAAACGAAACCTTCTTCGTTTAAATGGTTTTAAACGTACTGAGGCCTAAATATCAATATGTTAGCCTCTATAGCATATATATAACTCGTATATGACCCCTCAGTATATATATATATATATATACGGGTCTTAATCTGTATCAGTCGATTACTCGTTTAAGCACTACGAATTAACCGATTTGTCGTTTACTCGCTACATAGTGAATATAGTATACCTCGTTTTGTCACGAATGTCACATTTTTCGTCTCACAACTTTAGACCCAACACTATGGGGCGTCCTTCGGGGGATTTTTGGGCACCGTCGGCGCGGGACACCATTGTGGGGCGCAGAGGGTTGGGTTGTTCAAACGACCGGCGCGGTTTTGAAAATTTGGTGGGTCCCCCCTCCAACGTTCATAAACGGCTAGTTAAAAAAAAACTATTTATTTTATTTATAAATACTAACCCATTTAATCATTTTTTACTCAAACAAATACCAAATTACTACCAAAATTCACTACAAAAATCTCTCAACTCTCTACCATGGATCCTTTCTCAACAATCTCTCAACAGTTCATTTTTTAATCATTTTAAAAATGAACCACTTCTCCACAATTCACACTCGCCTTAAGAACATCATGTGAAGCGGCAAGAATGACGTCGACCTTCTTAAGGCTATGTTGAAACAATACAAGGGCCTTCATGGTCACCACATCAGCATGGGGATGTTTGAAATTTGGAAGAAATGCACGAGCTCGCCAAAGTGGCATCTGATCCCGACATCTTCACCGCCACCGTCCAAACGGTCAAAAACAACGTCTACTTCGGCCAATCAATCGCCATCTCAAGTGGGTTGGATGCTCGTTCTCAATTTAACCTTAACGAGATTGATCCCGATTTTGTTTTTGATGAACCAGATGAGTTGCCACATCTGGTAGGAAGAGAAAAAGCCAAGGCGGTGGCTAGAGGTGGGGGATTTTCGTCTAGAACGACAACCACGATGAGTTCGGACATGAGCGTGCGGTTTGACAATTTGGAGCTTGCACTTAAAGAGTTTCGCGAGGACAAAAAACACTCGAAAGAGGAACTCAAGATAATACACGAAGAAAGAATAGCGATGCATGCGGAATACAAAGCCATGCATGAAAAAAGAAAGAAGGCTAGCTCGGAGTGGCAACGAGACAAGGACTTCAAGCTCCTCTCAAAGGATCTCTCGGCTCTAGATTTGGCCACAAGGACGTTTTTGGAGAAAAAAATCAAGGATAATGACAAAATACGCAAACGAGGACGAGGACGCCGAATATTAGTTCTATTTTTTTATTTGTACGTTTTTTTAATGTTTTTAGTTTAATTTAGTTTGTATTTTATTATTATAAAGTTTGTTAGTTTATTAAATTTATAAAAAAATAAAAAAAATTAAGGGGCTTCAAAACCCCCTCACCATAGAGGGGTATTTTTGGAGTGGGGCTTTGAAGCCCCCAGTGCCCACGTGACGCTGACGTGGCACTGGGGAGGGGCTTCGAAGCCCCTCACCATTGAGGATGGTCTTATTACGTCGTTTCAAAATTGATTTGAGATAAAAACTATCCGTTAGCTCTTGACAATGAAATTGAAAGTTAAGAATGTTATTGATAATATAAATTATTATGCCCTTAACATGTAATAGTTAGAATTATTTAACCTCTACCTTTATATCTATTAGAGTGATTATTCGTACTAAACAACTTTAAACTTTATCTTTTGTTGGGATAATTTCATCAATACAATCTTAAGGGTTCTGCTAAACGTACACCCTCTATCTCATTTTCACTAAACATGCTTTCTTCCTTAACTTTCACATTTATACAATTCAAATCATTTTTATTTGTTTTTATTATCATTTTGTTATCTTTTATTATTATTTTCTTCAAAACACATTTTTTTAAGAATACTTTTTACTATTTTTTTTATATTTTTAAAACAATTTTTTTGTTTTTTTAAATAACTAAAAACCTTTTTTAATTAAAATAAACATTTTTATAATTTAAAAATACTTTGTTTTTTTAAAATTGTTTTCATTGTTTATTGAGTGTTTTTTAATAGTTTTTGGAGATAGTTTGCACTTTTTCAAACAAATTTCTTAATGTTTGTTAATAAATAAAAAAATAAATAGTGGATTTACGTAATAAATTGCACACATTTTGTACTATAAAATGCAAAAAATGTTTAAACAGAATAATATACAAATAAAATTGATAAAGAAATTGAAAGTTAAGAGGAGAGTGTATGACAAGTAGAAAACGGGTACGTTTAACCTGACCCAATCTTAAACATACACACATCAAATTCATAATATAAATATAAATATACTAGCATAGAGCCCGCGCTTTACGGCGGGTGTGAAATATTCGGTTGTCAAGATACATAAATAGAATATTACAGATTGTGGGTCATATTCCCGGTGCCAGCACCTATACCACCAAATATAACAACCCGTCCTTTTTCTAGATGTCGCATTGCTCTTTGTTTGCTGTACGGCTCAAAAACCTTGGGCATAAAAAAAGCTGACTGTAGACGTGTCTTTAACACCTAGTTTCTCCAATGCCGAGTGGATTAATATGGAATCCTTGCCCATTGTCATCATACTGGTAACATGTGAAACCCACTATTCATCAAGAAAATTGTACAACTCGATATACGCATCAACATGCCATAGTACCAATACTTTAGTTTCATATATATCTTTCTAAATTTCATAATGTCGTATTTAACTTTTCTAACAGACTAAAAATGTCATAGTTGTCAATTACAACTGTCTATTTCATTAAGAAGAATATAGTATATAGGCCTGTAAACGAAACAAATGTTAAGTGAACAAACTTTTGTGTTCATTTAGATGAACGGACACGAACATTCACTAGCGTTTTTTCATTTATGTTCGTTTGTATTTGTTCGTTTACATTCATTAATGTTCGTTACATTACGTTTGTTTAAGTTAATTCATTTAGATAGTCATCTAAACTTATAAGCCCATTACAATTTAGTGTAGTTATAATACACTTTTAGGCTCAACATATTTATGTTCATGTTTACTTTGTATTAATGTTTGTTTATTTATGGCCATTTGTGTATATTCAGTTATGCTCGTTTGTTTACGTTTATCAACCATTGGTTTAAATTAACCAACGAACACAAACACACTCAGTTTCATAACGAACGGACATGGATAGAAAAAACCCGTTCGTATAGCTGTTCAAGTTCGATCGTTTGTTTCGTTATAGTTAAATGAACGAACACGAACATGCTCTGTTCGTGTTGGTTCAGTTCGTTTACAGGTCTAGACACGTTATGCGATGGCTCATGAGATGATTCACAGTTACAAGTAATTGGTTTATTTTAGTTACTATAGAACTTACTAATATGAAATTCTAAGCCTTTAGAAGACATATGAAACAAAATCATATGTTTGGGTATTTAAATAAAACCGCTTATAATTTAACTTAATTATCAGCTTAATCCACATGTGTTTATTATCAAAAAGTCACAATTTGTGTTTCCACAAAAGAAACCCATGTGTTTCCACAAAAGAAATTGCGCCCACCAACCACTATCACATTCATATAAATTTACATTCTATATAAGTGTCCTATAATGATATGATGAAATTGAAATGATAATAACAAAAATAACACCTCAACACCAACCTTGCAAGCCATAGACACTTCTCTAGCAATCAGCATGGCCACCTACATAACATAATAGACCAACTCATAACTTGGGATGATACACCATGATAATACCATATAAAATAGTTAAGATTACATAAGTTATTATATTTATAAGTGTTCAATGACCTGATTATTATAGTTACTTGCTGCAGTAACCTAAAACAAAACTTGGGTAAAGTTTGAACCGTTTGACCCACTTGAACCGTTTCTTTGTTTGTCCAATACCTTAAAAGCAAGGGTCAGATCAGATGACGCGTGAATTTTCACTTTTGATACGCATAAACCTTCTACATCCGATAGCGTTTTAACTTTTAATATCGCATTTTAAGGTTCTTATATTCTAAGTTTTATACCGAGTACAATCTATGTTCATTGTCTTAATGAACAACCACAAACAAGAAAAATTGTTCCTTTAAGTGTTCGAGTTAAATTGTTTGTTCGTTTAGAGTTAATCAAACGAACTCAAACACGCCCCGTTCATGATCGTTCGGTTCGTTTACACACCTAAAAACTTGAAGTTGCTCACCCACTAATATAATGGCCCCATCAATGATTCTTCAGGTCAATCCCTCAATAACACAAAAGCTCCTTCAATATTAAAACCCTGCTATTTTTTCTTATATAAGCAATATCTATGTTTTTTTCTACGTTAAATAGACGTTTATTTACCTACTCGGGAGCTACTGGATAACTACATACAGTATACTTGCTAGTAAAATTTGCTATTGTAATAAGTTTTCATATTCCCCTGCATTCCCTTTTCGAATAGCTAGTATTGTGTCTTGCCTAATAATAATAAAGCATTCCATGTATTGTGAGAAGAAGACAAAGTCTCCTTTAACTTCACAAAAAAGCGATCAAAATCGTTAAAGGAAGCCAATCAAAGGTAGCAAACTTTGCATACTCGTAAGCAGCAATAGCATAATCATCCTATATGTCAATTCAATTCAATTATCAGTTTATCATATCGCGCCTTCAGCCTTGAAAAAGTGCTTCTAAAATAAAAATAAAAAGCAAAACAACTGAAAAAACTAACCTACAGTTTACGACCTATGTTGTAAAAAAAGCAGCTTGAATCCATCTTCTCAAAACCATCTTTGGCTGTTCCAGTTTGCGGTTCAGAAAAGTATCAAAACCTCTGGGAAACGATGTGGTGTGTGATGTGTAGTGTTGGCGTATTCAGCGATGAAAGGGAGGGATGACGATTCACCAACTGGCTCTTAATCTGTCAGTTTTAACACCATAGTTGATTGCAATTGAAGGCGCCAATGAATAACGTCGCTAGTGAAAAATCTGTAACAGAAGAATTGAAGGAGAATAGGTCGTTGGCGGTGAGGAGTAATTAATACAACGGTATCTCTTCGGAAATAAACAATTACCATTTTGTCCTCCTTGTATGTTTTATAGATTATAGATAATGATTTTCATCCAAATATTCCTATCAATACACATAGAATTTATCAACAATCATCTCTAATAGATACTAAAATTTCACAGAATTTTCAAAAGGAAAACCTGAAGAATTAACTACCTTTTTATTTCATCAAGAAGACTATCAATATCAGAGAAATTCTGGTAAGGGAGTAGCAATATACATAAATTAGATGGCAATTCCCCTAAATACATGAATACAGATCATGTTCTCATACAAAAAAAATTGATGTTTCATATAATACCTTGGTAACCCTAGCAGGGGTGATTGAATCGGAGCAATTTCATATACATATCATGTATCATGTAAACTGATTAAAGATGGAATATAAATATAGTTGCCATTTGCAATCATCTACGTTCAATTGGGGGTCGGTTTGAACTCTTCAGGTTATTGCACCATAAATTCAATTGATTGCAAACGTTCAATGCAATTAAAGGGTGCCGGATAATTGATTACAACGCCGGAGCAAGGATATGATAATGGCCGGAGACTTGATATAAACATTAATATTACGGCGTCTTCAGATGTTGCCTGTCTCTAATGTAATATAGATATAGATGCATGAGTGAAATACCTCTTAAATTTTTCTTAAATTTTAAGAGATACAAACACCATTGCATAAATTACTATATCTTTAATGTATACAAATTTGAAAATGTAGAGGTACTATAGTATTTAAGACATCTTGAACGGTTAAGAATATTTAGTTTAGAAAATAATTACAATGATGATCCTTTAACTTCAACAAAACTTTGTTAATTTATGAATTAGTTACAAATAAACCCTTAACTTAACCCTTTTATTTGACATATTCATTTAAAAATTTTATTTCTTCTATAACTTTTAATTTATTATGTTTTAAAAACACCCGACTTTACCATTGCAACGTGCTTAATTTTGTCGAGGTTTCAATGTAATTTTATTTTGAGATGTTTATGATAATGTACAAGTCAATTAAACATAAGAGTACAACTCATATATGCACTTATAAACCTAAAATACAATTACAAATTTAACCCTTCAATTATATTCAACTTTTACAAGTTTAATTTATAATTACTCTTCCACTCTCTTAAGTTTACCTATATATTCATCTATATTTTCCTTTTTTTCTTTGTTTTTCTTTTATATATTAGAATATATAAATTTTAATAAATTTCAACCTTACAATCACGACGTGTTTATTTTTGTGGACGCTCCAATGTATGATTTACTAAATATAGACGTGCATTTCGTGTCACTTTAAAAGAAGTATAAATTTTGGTGAGTTTAGATTATTTTTTTAAAATATTTTTTGTTGTTTCGGGTAAACGATCAAAGACTTTGATAGGTCTAAACGCATTCGAGTTATCACGGGTTGTAAGCAAAATGGGTTTAGGTCATTATAAAAAAAAGTTTAACATTTTTTTCAGGTCAAAACAGGTGCTAAGTAAAATGAGTTCGGCCGTTTAAAAAACTAACAATTTTGGTTATGGTTAAACCATATTATGAGCCTATCAAATTCAAGTCATTTTTTTAAAAAAATTTGGTTTTGGTTTGCGTCAAAATATTTATATGCAAAATGAATTTGGGGCATTTAAAAAATATCAAGTTTGGCTCTGGGTGGACATTAAGTTTACGCGTATATTCATCTATATTTTTTTCTTTGTTTTTCTTTTATATATTTGAATATATAAATTTAAATTAATTTCAACCTTACAATCACGAGTTGTAAGCTAAACGGGTTTAGGTTATTATAAAAAAAAGTTTAAAACTTTGTTCAGGATAAAACGGGTGCTATGTAAAATGAATCCGATCCATTTAAAAAAACTAACAATTTTGGTTATAGTTAAACCGTATTATGAGCCTGTCGAATTCAAGTCATTTAAAAAAAAAATAGGTTTTGGTTTGCGTCAAAATAGTTATATGCAAAATGAATTTGAGTCATTTAAAAAAATATCAATTTTGGCTCTGGGTGGACATTAAGTTACCTGTATATTAATCTATATTTTCTTTTTTCTTTGTTTTCCTTTTGTATATTTGAATATATAAATTTCAACAAATTTCAACCTTACAATCACGAGTTGTAAGCCAAACGGGTTTAGGTTATTATAAAAAAGTTTAAAACTTTGTTCATGTCAAAACGGGTGCTAAGTAAAATGAGTTCGGGCCATTTAAAAAAACTTACACATGGTTAAACCATGTTATAAGCATATCGAGTTCAAGTCATCTGTAATAAGATTTTGTTTTTGGTTTGAATCAAAACAGTTATATGCAAAATGAATTAAGTCATTTAAAAAAAATCAATTTTGGCTATGGGTGGACATTAATCTTTGGTCGTTTACGACGATTGCAAACACAAGTCTTAGGAAAGTTTATTTCAGAGGCTGATCTGGATCTACGGTGTAAGTAATGAGGTCGCGCGCGAACAGTGAATTCTATGTAAGAAAAATTATTGATTCGTCACTGGTTGATGTTTCATTTACACACACAATGAAAGTTATGAGACTATTTTCCCGAGTTTTATTGTCTACTATATTCTTAAGAGAGATACCCATATAGTATTATTGTACATATGCTATCTCATTTTAAAGGTTTTTGAGAGTTCAACTTATTATTGTATCTATACTATATATAATACATCAAACAAGGGCAAATTAAGACACCCATTTTTAAGTAATTTACAACACTTAAAGCATGAGGTACATGTGTTAGTAAGGGTAAACTTGTCTTTTAAACACAATCCATTCAACTTACAAGTTTGGTCCCTCATCTTTAACCATATTATGTTTTCAATTTAAGTTGTAAACTAACTTCTCACCCATGATTTTTAAACGACTATAGCCTTTTCAAACTTTAATATTTTTATAAAAAAATTACACCATAAAAACGAGCATTTTATTTCTTTAATTTGAATATGATATTGTTATAATTTTTTTCATTTTAAATAAATTAATATGTTACGTAGGGGTGTTCAGTGTCGGTTTTGATGGTTTTTAGGTTAAACTTTTGAGTCCAACCGTTAATACTGGTTTTTTGTCGTCCAAAACCAAACTCAACCATTGAAATTTGAAACCGAATCGTTACTAATGGTCTGGTTCCAGTTTAGTTTCACAGTTTAAACTTTAATAATAAATTTAGTTTAAAATAATTATTAATTTAAATGTACCATCAATTTTAACTAAAAACCAACATAATATGATACTTGAGATGATCATAAATAAAAAATGATAATTTTAGCCACATAAATGGTAAATATTAATGGAAAATCTAGGACATGAAATAACAACAACAAAAATTACAAAAGGAATCATATTGCAATTAGGTTAATTTACAGTATTTTCTGGTGTCATATGGCCGGTTGCCGATAAAACCCGCGAATCAACCGTTCACTACGTTTTGAAAATTTTGAAACCGACCAACAAACTGAAAGTAAAAAAGAAAAAGAAAAAAGAAGTCAAACCAATGACCGATTTAAACAATTTCAAGGTTTTAACTGAACCATAAACACTTATATTTATACGTGATTAGTAGCTTTAAACACCCGCTGCATCGCGCAGACACCCGTCTAGTTTATTTATAGATGTCAATACAATGGCTAAAGCCTCACTCAATTAGTATACAAAAAAGGTACATTTGATTATATGTTCAAAAAAGAACATGTTTTTTAATCATTTGTTAATATCGGGTTGCTATTTGTTATCTTTATGATCAGATCATCGCCGCAACATCACGCGGGTTTACTGCTAGTTATTTTAATAAATTCAAGTTTTAAACAACTTCGACATATGAGTTATTATACTTTTAAGGATTATGAAATGTAATATTATATTTGATTTAAATATAATGATCGATTTCAGATAAATCTACACATATCATCTAAAAGTTTAACCGATAGCCACCACGAGTTATTTTTGAGAACGACTCAAATAGATAGTAATTAATAGCATGCTAATTCATGATATTTTTAGGATTCGATCGTACAACGAACCGACCATTTTAACGGTTGACTGGCCGAATCGGTCAGACCGGTTGGATCATCTTGATTAATGAGTCGTAAAATGAGTATTTTAAGGTGAAAAAAATTAAAGAAAACTGGAAAATTTATCGGATCATTGTTTTGATTCAAGCGGTTCAAAGAGGAAATAATGTAAACTGGAACAAATTCCATGATCCAACACGTCCAGTCCAGAAAAACATGATATTTTGATTTTGATAGTGAGGTACGTTTTACGTGTGTAAGGGTAAATGGCACGTAGGATCTGATCATACAATCCAACCGTGCATCTCTTATTATATAAGTAGGTCGACACCTTTTCAACACTTATCATAAACTTAATTTTGTATATATCTAGTTATTTGTCATGTCAATTATCAATTTAATTTTCGGTAAACCAGTTAGCTTCTTCTAATGATTAAATTAACAGCAGGGCGATGCATTAATTGCCTGTAGGGGTAGGGTACTAAATCCACCCCAAATTAATATAACACCCGTTAAGTGGATAAACCAAGTGCCAGACGGATTGCATGGCGCCATTAACATAGCATAATATAAGTGGATAAACTATGCGTCAAGCGGACTGCATGGCACCATGAGGATAGCCTAATATAATATTCTCTGACACCTCGGGAATGGTAGCGTTAAGATCTCCACAAGCATGAGACAAAAAGGAAGAATATCCATCGAGAATATCACCCAACCAATAGGGGTGGAACAACACATAAAAGATGGTACAAAATAGTACACCACGTCAATATCAAAAGGCCATGATGTCCACCAACCTCCATGACCGCACGAATGGAGAATATAATTGGTGGAAAGCCTGACAAGGCAGTTGGCTACGTTCTCTTCCTTCGGCTATAAATACTGAAATACTTCCAAACGGTAAAGGATCCACGATCCAATATTCTAACTCTCTCTCTCAATATATTCCCACTGTACTACCAAGTACTGATTCTCACGTCGGAGGGTGGTTACGAGAGAATCCCCCAATTCCTCGTAACGAGCTCACGGTGTTCTGTTTTGCAAGGAATACTCATCTTCGCCAAGAAGGATTATAACCCATCGTGGGGAATACTTGACCATTATCCTTGAGGTGGACTTGTGTTTCTTCATTAGCGCCATCTGTGCATATTGCTAGAACAGTAAACTCTTAAATCATTCCATTCTTGATCCAGATGAGTGGCAAAACCCAACTAAAGAGGTTGGCCAGCAGTCAAAGGCCAACCAAGAAGGAAACATAGAAACCCTCAATGTAATAGGTAGTGGCGAAGGCATAGCTGATGCGTCCACCCTCCGCCCTACTGTTACAGAAAAGCAAAAACAAAATCACATTCACAAACGACCGTGCCACCAGAAATGATGGCTTGGTTAGAAGGTGAACAACAAAAACTTATGGCCATAGTGCAACAAAGAATGGCGACGGTTATTCAACCAAGAACACTATTCGATGGGGAAGCCAGTAATAATGGCGAAGAAGAAGAGGATGGAGACGAAGAGGAGTCAAATCCAATTCGAACACAATCGCCGGCTGAAAAAATGCCGACCGCTCGGCCAAACAGCAAGGCGGGATAAGCCACATCGGTCACGGCTTGAAGGCGACTCACGTATAGACGATCCAGACTATGAAGCAAGCTGGAGAGGTCTAGGCACAACCGCCAAGAAACTGATAAAATATCATCCAGACGCGAATAAAGACTTCTCCAAACTATACCGGCCAACAACATCGGCGGGGAAGTCAAAGTTTGTAAGAAGAATCACCGAGGCTGAATTACCAGAATACTCTAAAATCCCGCCAACGGTAGGCGAATATGATGGTCTATCAGATCCGGACGATCACTTGCAAACCTATATAGGCGCCAGACTAGTGTCAGGATGGACCATGCCGCTATGGTGCCACATATTTACAATAACGTTGGTCGGCGCAACAAGGGCTTGGTTTGAAAGATTGCTAGAAGGCCAAATTACAAGTTGGGATGACTTGTCAAGTAAGTACACCCAACACTTCAGTTAGTAGCGGCGCCACATCAGTGATCCAGCGGATATCCTTAATGTAACAAGAAAGGATAATGAAATGCTAGAATATTTCATCACCAGGTTTAACCAAGAAGGGCTGAACATCGGTGGTGTTGGAGAAAAACTCTTGCACGCAGCTTTCCGCCAAAACGTAAGATGCCCCATCGCTGGGACGATATCATGACAGCAGCCAAAAGATACGCACGGACAAAAAAGAGTTTGAGCAAAGAATTGATGCGTAGCGACGCAAGGAATGATATTAACATGGCCCACCAAGGCAAAAGGATGTCCTACGTATGGTCAAGACTAAACCATGAAATTCAGCCAAAGGAGACCACACCATATGAGACCTTCAAAAAAAAATAGAAGGGGCAGACACATTCGTCCAACAGATGGACCCCACTGACAAAAAGCTCAAAAATGTATACGAAGGGCATCCAGCTCAAAAACCTAGCTCCAATCAAACCAGGGCCAAACGCAGACATGAAGAGCTACTATGACTACCACGAACAACATGGTCACACAACAAATCAATGCTCAAACTTGAAAGACGCCGTTGAGGAGTATGTAAAGAACGGAAGGTTGGAGCATCCGGTTAAAAGCATCAAAGGGAGAGGCAGACGTCCGCTGCCCGCGTGATAACAGGAGGCCAGAAATGAAAATCAAAGACCTACATGCTAACATGATCTCTGGTAGTATCAAAATCAAAAAGCGTGGCCAGGTCGAATATGCCGCCTGAAAGGAAGAACAAGTGATTTTTCCAAAGGTGAAAGGAGGGGCAAACCGAAAAGCACCGTTAGTGGTCACAACAGCTTTTGTTTACTATCGGACACCTCGCTTCTTCATCGACACGGGTGCAACGTCTGATATCATGTCTCGCCAATGTTTTGATCTGTTGGAAGAGAAGGACAAGCAGAGGATGACACCAGTCAATTCCCCAATAACTGGTTTCAATCAAAGTGTTGAATACCCGATGGGACAACTGACATTCTCAGTTACACTCACTGACGGGGTACACTCAAAAACTGAGGACTTGGTTTCCCGGTCATGGAAACCCCGCATCAGCACTATGATGTAATCTTGAGAAGGGAGGCGATTGGAGATTTCAATGCCAATCCCTCAACAACCCATGGAATACTAAGAGTGCCAACGCTAACAGGGGTAGCAATGATCCATGCCAACAAAGAGTGTCAAGTAGCGGACGTGAAAACACTGCCACAAAAGATGTTAAAGACAAACAAAACAAGAGAGGTGGAGAAATGAGTCCTCAACGGCAAATTTCCCGAACAAAGCGTAAGCATCGGACCTACCTTTATGATAAATCGCGGGGTGCGTCGAAAAGGTTACTTATTAACAACGTGGATGTGTTCGCATGGACTCCAGCGGACATGACGGGGGTTCCAAGAACCAAGGCGAACATAAGTTGTAGGTTAATCCAACTTTTGTGCCAGTGGTACAAAAACGGAGGAAAATGGGATCAGAGCAAGCAAAAGCCTGTGATAAACAAGTTCAACAGCTCATAGACGCGGGAATAATCCGTGAAATCCAATACCAAACATGGGTCGCTAACCCGGTGATGGTACCAAAAGCAAACGGCCAATGGCGCATGTGCATAGACTTCAAAGTTCTCAATAAAGTATGCCCAAAAGATTGCTACCTGTAACAACTCGGTCTCTTCGAAACTTATAAACCAAACCCGTTTCGGTGTTCGGGTCATTTTATAAAAATATCGCGTTTAACAAGCTAAATTGATTATTTTATTAATAGTTAATTTTTTCTTTTTAAATTTTATCACCGCATGTATCCAACTTCAAACTTTAAGGTCCAAACTGTAAATATGATATAACCCATCTACTTGTCTGGATAGTTCGTTTATCCATATCCTAAGCTAAACGGGTTTTCTTGTACCCGAATCAATTAATCACCTAATTAGGCTAGTAAATCCGTTTGTAATCAGGGTTGTGATCTAGGAATCGTTTACCTATATCAATCGCGGCATCACCGACATTTTATACAAGCTAATTATATCAATGGTGATCCGTTTTTCCATTTTTATCAAACAGACAACCCTAATCCGTGGTGGACACGATATCGTTGATTTCATTTCACTTTAATGTACAGATACTTTCTCTATAATGTGACCGACAATACCCCTTATTTAATTGGATTCATTTGGCCTTAATTATTAATTCATCACCTCCCTACCGCCGGCCCTGTTCTGCTTCTGTTCACTCATCTCCGATAAGCTTTTAAGGTAATCGTTTATTGCTTTAGGATCGCGATACCGTAATGACTAAAAGCCCTAAGGTTATTTTGATTAATTGTACACGGATTAATCAATTTAAATAGCTAGGGTTCATAATCAGTTTTGTTCCTTATTGATTCTGTTTGTAATTATTTTGTTACTGAGTCATGTTGAACGTCGCCTTGTTGGCCTAATGGTAACACTTGAACGTTTGGGGGCAGGGGTCACGGGTTCGACCCTCCCTGCACCACATTTTCTTTGTAAGTTTTTATTAGTTATTGTTTTTAAAAAAATTAATTGGATTAATAGTAATAATAGCTAAATAATAATTATTTCATTTAAAAACCGACTCTGTTATACTCGTTTAATTTTCGTTTGCATTCATATACGTGTTAACTCAAAGGTATAATTATATATATATATATATATAAAGTGTATTATAAAAAAAGGAAAATTAGATTTTAATAATCCAAACTATTAACTATTGGCCAATATTAATCCCAACTAACAATGTAACCAGTGATAATCCCAACTTTCAACTTTGTTACCGATAACAATCCCACACTAACGAAATGTTAACTCCGTTTATTTTTAATTACAAAAGGAGTCCATATGGTTTAGAGATATTACAAATTTGATAAACAAAAATAAACCTTAACATTTAAACGAGTACTCAATCCGTTTGTTTCAGGCGACCATAGCCACCGATCGTCCGACCCAATCATTACCGGCAACGCCATTACCGGTCACCACCATCCCATCTACACCACCATGAACCATCTTCATTTTCTTTTATTCTTGTCTGAACCAATGTGCACCATCCCAAATGATGACGTTATCATCATTCACCCCTAATATCACAACACAATCACACAAATTCAGATCTGTAACATAAGATTGTTATTAACAAAACAAATTACAAAATATAATCATCGTGTAACCAGAAAAGAACAAATAACTGTTCTTACTCTTGCAACCGCTGCCGCATCCTCCGGTTTCTTCGCCGCCTCGAATGATTGCCTCAATTCCGTCCCCATGATGAAGTGACAATTCCGTTTACATGTTATAAAACCAACAATTCCGGCTCATCAGCTTCATCTTCATCTGGATTTATTTTTCACAAATCTTAAAATCGCCTCCCTCACCGGAAATTGTTTCATCAGTGGTTGATTTCACTGGTTGGGACTTGGGAGTGGTGCATGGTGGTTCGAGCAAATGAAATAAAACGAAGTTGGTGTTGCATGATGGTTCAGGCGGGATGGTGTTGCACAGTGGTGGTGGTGGTGGCGGCCGGTGATTGTTGCAATTGGTGGTTGTGATCACCAGAAATATACAGGGATTCCCCATTAAAGGTTAAAAGGGTTTTATTTATCAAATTTGTAATATCTCTAAATCACATGGACTCCTTTTGTAATTAAAAATAAACAGAGTTAGCATTTCATTAGTGTAGGATTGTTATCGGTATCAAAATTGAAAGTTGGGATTATCATTGGTTACATTGTTATTTGGGATTAATATTGGCCAATAGTTGATAGTTTGGATTATTAAAATCCAATTTTCCGTAAAAAAATTACAAATGTTTTAATATATATAAAGATCAAATAAACTAATTTTTATATATATTTATAAAAACTACAAATAATATTTTATTAAGTATGCTTTCATAAATTAAAATAATGGTTTATATAATAAATCCTTATATAAATATAATATTTATATAATATCTTTGATTATTAATTAAATAGTTGTTATAATTAAATCCTGTACTTAGCCAGTCCATTTACTCTCATTTTCTCTTAGGCTTAACATTCACGTGTGATTTCCCGCATTCTCGTTATCTTAATCACTTTTGTTCATCTTTGAGGTGAGTACCACATTCCCCTCTTTTACTCGTTTTTCAACATTTAGGGGACATATGCGTAAATTGTATATCTCATATATACTTATACACAAAACTGCAACTATTGTCTTATGTGTTAACAACTTAAACTTTACTTGTTTATGTGCTTATATGCTTTCGCATTCGGAGAGGTCCAGCATAATCTCACAATAGTATGATCATACGCCAGTCGTTATAGCTTTGTGCTTCTCGATATTTCAGTTAAACTTGCTCATTTGGTTAATTTGTTATCTCATGTGACTTGTTGCAATTACTTATATTTATATACTATATGTACAATTAAACTGGTGTGTTGCTCACTCAACCTTGTGTTGACAAAACTACTTTATTTTCAATGCATATGCAGGTAATCGTGTGATGTGAAGTAATTAGAAGATCACTTAATGATGTATGCTAGAAGAAAATACTAACGAGACAATATTATTCATGATTATTGATTTTTTGATACATTATTGTTTTGTTTGAATATCATATGGATTTTGTTTATATGTAATTTAATTAATAGATATTGAAACTTATAATGTTGCATGATAGTAACCTTGAGAGTTGTGACAATCAGTTCGCGCCCCGACATTTCTGCCATAGGTTGGGGTGTGACAGATTGGCATCAAAGCCGAAGGTTTAAGATTGGTCGTTAGTGGTGCCATAGTAGCATGCTTAGGAGCCCCATACGTGCTTATCTGCTTACCTTTATGTGTTCAAATTAGATTGTTTACAACTTTTTAAAGATAATTATTTATTGTATATTTATGAACACACACAAACTCCGAGGCTATGCCTCAACATTCAAAGAAAACTTTTCGAAATTCGATTTTTTTATACTTTCGGGAAATTCCTTAAGAATTTCCACCTGTTGTTTTTGCTCGTTCACATTCGGGTTAGGTTATGTGGCATGTCCCTATAATAAATGAAAATGGGAGAGAAACTGTGAGTTGAGCCTTGGCAAAACGGTTCCGAGAACCAAAGGTAAGACGCTAATCCTTACATGGGGGATAACCTGACCACAGTACTCGATCCTATGGACCCGAGCGAGACCCACAAATGCCATATGATCGACACCTTAAGCTGTCAACCGTGACCACATTAGTGGTTGCATCCCTATAATATATTTTTTTTAAAACTGAATTCACGGTGGTTCTTGGCTAAACTCGGTTTTCCCAATTATTGTGTTCCGTTATTTAAATGATTAGTTGGGTGAAAAATCCATGGAACCCATGGGCACTCCTACTATACATTTCTTAACTTGTTGTCATATTTTGTTGGAGTGATCAACGTGGTGATACACAAGATACTCTGACTACCCAAATTTTATTTTGATATTTCGTTATTTAGTTTGGTCGGTTAAAACGCCATGTAACGCTCATTGGGCCGACAAACTTCATTGCATTGTTAATTCGTTAATTAGTTGGGACAATCAAATTGCCATGTAACCAATGGCGAAGGACTCTTAGGGCCAGGGGTGGCCCCGGCCCCCCTTGTTTTTTTACGCGGTAGTGTAAATTTACCAGTTTTCGTTCGAATTTTTTTATACGTAGTGTAAATTTAGCCGTTTTCAACCAAAATTTTATATACGTAGTGTAAAATTTAGCCGTTTTCGGCTGAAAGTTTTTATACGTAGTGTAAAATTAACCGTTTTCGCCCGAAATTTTTATACGTAGTGTAAATTCAGCCGTTTTCGACCGAAAGTTTTTTTACGTAGTGTAAAATTTAGCCGTTTCGCCCAAAATTTTCTATACGTGGTGTATATTTAGCCGTTTTCGCCAAAAATTTAAGTCCGCCCCCCTTTGTTTGTGAAATTTTGTATACATTTTGAGTCCGCCCCCCCCGGGTGTCTTAATCCAAGATTCGCCACTGCATGTAACTCTCATGGGTTGTCCAACTAAGTTGTTTTTATTCGTTAGTTCGTTGGGCCATTCTAATTGCCATGGAAAGCTCATGGGAGGCCAACATCCACAATTGATATATCGTTAGTTTATTGTAAACTTAATCAAACAAAAATCTAAATTTTAAACTGACTTATCCCCTCATGTAGTCATCACACATTAAACATATTGACAACATCATTTAATAACTATTTACGCAATGTGCCCCCTCACCTTATAATCTTTTACATTTAATCTTTATGCGCAACTCCCCTTACTTCTTAAGGCAACATTATTATAAGTGATTTATATAAACATTTTACTATTCTTATGATTTCCTCAATTGATCCTTCCCCTTATAAATTCTCATTTTTGGTCCTTATGGAATGTTGTCTCTAAGAAGCCACCGTCGTCACCAACTTTCATCCGGTTCACGCGATCGCCGCTTGGCTACTAGAATCACCAAAGAGTTTGCTGCTGCAATGCCCACGATTATCACTCAGATCCAGAGCCTTAACTCCAACGGTTCGACAACCTCGACCGTACCCAATAACCATGACTTCCGTAACTTTTTGAGCATCAAACCTCCATATTTCTGTGGTGAGGAAAATGCCACCGCTTTGCTTCAATGGTTCGAGGAAATGGAAAACATCTTAATCCACTGCGAATGTCCGGATGCCAAACGGACCAAGTTTGCTTCTAGCCGTTTTGAGAGTCGAGTTGTCATCTGATGGAATGCCCTGAGGAACGACCAAGGGTCTGATGTGGTCGTGTCTATGCCCTGGGAAGAACTTAAGGAGGCAATGAATAAGGAATTTTGCCCGAAACACGAACTACAGAAATTGGAGGCTGAATTTTGGAACTTAAGCAGATTGGTGGGGATAATTCCACATACTCTAACCGGTTTCGCGAGCTTAGCCGTATTGTGCCCCATTTGGTAACCCCCAAGACTCTCGGTATTCAGAAGTACATTCACGGTCTCCCGACCATTTTTCGTGATGTCGTGATGAGTCGTGACCCGCTAACCATTGGTGAGGCGATGGACCTAGCTGTCTCTCTCACTGATAGTCATAAGAGATGGAACCTTGTCTTGCAAGGATTCCAAGCCTAATCCTGACAAGACTGAAACCTAATTAACATCCGATGCTAAAGCCGAACCCAAACCTGCTTCCTACAACAACAATCACCGTAACAATAGCCACAACAACAAGTGTAAAGCCTATGCCGTTAAACAACCCAATAACCAACCTCCTCCTAACCAAAACCAAATTGCCTCGAACAAAAAGACTTACCTTGGTCCCCATCCCCTATGTGCCCAGTGTAACTTTCATCACTCTCCCCAAACCCCTTGCCGACTTTGTACCCAATGAAACTTTTATGGCCACCTTGCTAACACTTGCCGTATTCCGCCGAATGCACAATCCACTCCACGTGCTCAACTCGGTGCTCTTCCTAATACACGTGCTTGCTATCATTGTGGAGACCCAAACCATCTTCGAAATATGTGCCCTCAACTTATTCTTGCCCATCGAGCCCAAACCATGACTACACCCGGTTACTTGACCCATGCTCACCAAGTTCAAACTCAACCACCTCATGTCCTGCAAGCTCCTCCTATCAATCCAAGTCAACCTTACTTAACCCAACTCTATCAAGATCGACATATGCAAGCTCAAGTGTACCAAGCCTACTTTGCTCAAGCCCCTGTTATGCAAGCTCAACCTATTCAAGCTATTCCAAGCCAGTCTACCTCAACTGCTCCTACTCCTGCAACTCCTCATGGTGCTTCAAGTCAATTCAATTAAGCTACTCAGCGACCGCGAAGACTTTTGCCGTTCCCTTTATCTATCTTGATTATTTTTGTCTTTTTCTTAATTATTGTAATGCCTGTTTATGGCCTTGGATTATTTCTCATTTGAACTATTTATCTTTTATAATCTATCTTATAAATAAAGTTCCATTTTGGTTCAATAGATTGTTTAATAAAATTTACCCTTATCTTATTCATTTACCTTCATAAGTGATGAGTTCTTCAAATACTTATATTTTTGCAATTCCACTGCAACTTTTGGAATCATTTTATACATTTATGTTTATCTAATTTAAAACTCTTTAAAAATTTTGTTCCCTCAAAAATCATGTTTTATTTAAACGTTTTGTAACCCTCACAATAGGACGAGTCATGTGGACCATCCGACGATCTAAGTAATTATGGATGCATACGTCATTACCAAAGTCCTCGCATGGAAATCATGATCCGAATAATTGTGTGTCATAATCAAGAACCGAAAGTAGTTGAGATAACGGTACAAATGTAAAGATGATAAGGACATGGTGGATACGCCGCTGGTACATCCTATATATAAGTGTCCTTATCATATTTTCATTTGGAGCGTTAGTTCAACTATCTACAGTTCTATATTATGATTAAAATTTAAATCTTATGTATTTTTTTATTTAATGTGTTGTTATGGTATTCCTTAATGTCGGGACGAAATTCCCTAAAGTAGGGGAGACAGTAACAACTCGGTCTTTTCGAAACTTATAAACCCGACCCATTTCGGTGTTCGGGTCATTTTATAAAAATATCGCGTTTAACAAGCTAAATTGATTATTTTATTAATAGTTAATTGTTTCTTTTAAATTTTATCTCAAATTGTAGCCAACTTCAAACTTTAAGGTCCAAACTGTAATATGATATAACCCATTTACTTTTCTGGATGCTAAACGGGTTTTCTTGTACCCGAATCAATTAATCACCTAATTAGGCAAGTAAATCCGTTTGTAATCAAGGTTGTGATCTGGGAATTGTTTACCTATATCAATTGCGGCCTCACTGCATTTTATACAAGCTAATTATATCAATGGTGATCCGTTTTTCCATTTTTATCAAACCGAAAACCCTAATCCTTGGTGGCACGATATCGTTGATTTCATTTCAATTAAATGTACAGATTCTTTCTCTTTAATGCGACCGACAATACCCCCTTATTTAAATGGATTCATTTGGCCTTAATTACTCATTCATCACCTCCCTACCGCCGGCCCTGTTTTGCTTATGTTCACTCATCTCCGATCAGCTTTTAAGGTAATCGTTTATTGCTTTAGGATTGCGATACCGTAAGATTAAAATCTCTATGGTTATTTTGATTAATTGTACACGGATTAATCAAATCAAATAGCTAGGGTTCTTAATCAGTTTTGTTCATTATTGATTCTGTTTATAAATAATTATTTTGTTACTGAGTCATGTTGCACATCGCCTTGTTGGCCTGCTTGTCACACTTAAACGTTTGAGGGCAGGTATCGCGGGTTCGACCCTCCCTGCACCCCGTTTTCTTTATAAGTATTTATTAATTATTGTTTTTAAGAAATTTAATTAGATTAATAGTAATAATAACTAAATAATAATTATTTCATTTAAAAACTGACTCTGTTATACTCATTTAATTTTTGTTTTCATTCATATACGTGTTAACTCAAAGGTATAATTATATGTATATATATATATATATATATATATATATTTGTATATATATAGTGTATTATAAATTAAATAAAAATGTTTTAATGTATATGAAGATCAAATAAACTAAGTTTTATATATATTTATAAAAACTACAAATAATATTTTATTAAATATGTTTTCATAAATTAAAATATTGGTTCATATAATAAATCCTTATATAAATATAATATTTATTTTATATATTTTGATTATTAATTAAATAGCTATTATAATTAAATCTTGTACTTAGCTAGTTCGTTTACTCTCATTTTCTCTTAGGCTTAACATTCGCGTGTGATTTCCCACATTCTCATTATCTTAATCACTTTTGTTCGTCTTTGGGGTGAGTACCACTTCCTCCTCTTTTACTCGTTTTTCCACGTTTTGGAGACACATGCGTAAATTGTATTTCTCATATATACTTATACACAAAACTGCAACTATTGTCTTATGTGTTTGCAGCTTATACTTTACTTGTTTATTTTCTTATATGCTTTCGCATTCAGAGAGGTCCAACATAATCTCATAATAGTATGATCATACGCCAGTTTTTATAGCTTTGTGCTTCTCGACATCTCAGTTATACTTGCTCATTTGGTTAATTTGTTATTCGGATATAACTTGTTGCAATTACTTATATTTATATACTATATGTACAATTAAATTGGTGTGTTGCTCACTCAACCTTGTGTTGACAAAACTACTTTATTTTCAATGCATATGCAGGTAATCGTGTGATGTGAAGTAATTAGAATATCACTTAATGATGTATGCTAGAAGAAAAAACTAACGAGATAATATTATTCATGATTATTGATTGTTTGATACATTATTCTTTTGTTTAAATATTGTATGGATTTTGTTTATATGTAATTTAATTAATAGATAATGAAACTTATACTATTGCATGATAGTAACTTTTAGAGCTGTGAAAATCAGTTCGTGTCCCGACATTTTTGCCGTAGTTTGGGGTGTGACACTACCCTTTGCCAGAAATAGACCTCCAAGTGAATGCGCTCGTCCCCTTACAATACAAATATTTATTGGACGCATATAATGGGTACCACCAAATCCACATGGCGGCTGGAGATCAAGACAAAACATTGTTCCGAACAAACAACAGAACATACTGTTACAAGATGATGCCATTCGGCTTAAGAATGCAGGCTCTACGTACCAACGCAGGATGGAAAAAGAATTCAAATCCCTTATTGGGAGAAATCTTGAAGTTTACATGGATGACTTGGATATCAAAAGTGATGCGGAAGCAATAATGCTAAAAGACATCAAAGAAACCTTCAAAATGTTGCACCAAATCAGCATGAAACTTAATCCGGGAAAATGTTCCTTTGGGATGGAAGAAGGAAATTTTATGGGAGTAATCGTTACCAACGGTGGCTTCAAAGCCAACCCCGAGAAAGTGCAGGCGGTGGTGAAAATTCCTTCTCCAAAAACCGTTAAGCAAGTGCAAACACTTAATGGCCGATTGGTCGCGCTCAACAGATTTTTGTCAAGTCATGCTGAAAAATCCTTTCCATTTGTCTCGACCTTGAGGTATTACCTCAAAAAATCTCAATTTCGATGGACATGGGGAGCAGAAACGGCGTTCCAGGAGATTAACACGCGTTTAGCAGCACTACCAACGCTAACAACACCACGAAACAAGGAACCGCTCGTGATACACTTAGCGGCGTCAGACAGAGCAATTAGCGTAGTCGTGATGGTAGAAAGGGATGGAATTCAAACACCCATCTACTATGTAAGCTACAAATTGTCGGATGTAGAGACAAGATACTCCAGCTTGGAGAAGCTAGTCCTGTCGCTAGTACAAGCGGCGCACCGTTTAAGGAGATACTTCCAGGGACACCCGGTGCACGTCCTCACCAATTATCGTCTGCAAAACGTGTTAGCCAAACCAGAGTTTTCGGGAAGGCTATCAAAGTGGGCGATAGAGTCGAGAGAATACGCCATTGATTTTAAACCCAGACCAGCAATCAAAGGTCAGGTTTTGGCAGATTTTATGGCGGAGGTGCCCCAAGGGAAGGAAGAAGAGTGCCAAAAGGAAATGGAGCCTCATGTTGAACAACAAGCAGAACAGGTATGGAAGTTGTTCACGGATAGGGCATCCAATGATGAAGGCGCATGTGCAGGGTTAAAGATCACCAATCCAGAGGGGCAAGACTTCACGTACGCAATACGCCTGGAGTTCAAAAATACAAATAACGAGGCAGAATATGAAGCATTGTTGGCAGGATTGAGAATCGCCAAAAAACTGGGGGCTCAACGTTTGGAAGCGCATGTTGACTCAATGTTAGTGGCAAACCAAATAGAAGGGTCATACGATGCGAAAGACGAAAATATGGCCTCATACTTAGCGCAAACCAAGGCGCTAATGGGAACCTTCATCACATTCAAAGTAAAACATGTGAAACGAAGTGAAAACTAACAGGCTGACGCCCTCAGCAAACTGGCTTAAGTTAGCTTCGAGCACCTTGCCAAACATGTCTGCGTCGAAGTGCTAACAAATCCTTCCACAGTTATGAGAGAAGTCTGTGTGTGTTTAGCAAGTGTACCAAACTGGACGACACCAATCGTCAACTACTTGTCATCAGGTACCTTGCCAGATAAAAAAGCAGAAGCCCGAAAGATCCGTAACAAGGCGCTAAATTATACACTTTAGAATGGCATTTTGTACATGCGATCTTATTTAGGGCCACTTCTCCGATGTGTGGGCGCTCAAGACGCAACTTACCTGTTGAGAGAAATACACGAAGGAATTTGTGGGTTTCACGCAGGTCCGAGAATGGTGGTAGCCAAGATCATAAACACGCGAGATTACTGGCTGGGCATGCATGTGGATGCAGAAAAAGAGCTAATGCGATGTAGCACATGCCAACGCCATGCGCCAAACACTTTGCGCCCCCAAAAAATTCCATGTGAGAACCGAGCCCCGGTGCGGAAGCGTGAAAATAGTCGTTAATAATCAACGGTGTTGAGCTCGGAACCAGGGTTAGGATCGAGTCTCACTCGTATTCACTCTTGAAAGATGTTTGGACGGATGAGGTGTATTGGGAGAGAGCCTGATTTGATTAACAATCAACAATAAAGTAGGGTGAACAATTGTAATCAAAACCCAAACAAGATAGAAACGGTAATATGAAATATTAGTCGAATGATTCTTATTAAGATGAAACACTCATACATACATTCATACGTACAATCAATTAAGAAATATCTCAGCCGCCACCAGGAGAGCTCATCCTGGCGGCAGAGACTCTCTCAAAGGGATAAAACCCTAAATCTCACACATACACAATACAATCACTCATACTAGACAATTGAAAAAAAACATCTATTTATACTAGCCTAGCATGACATGGTCTTCAAGCTATCCACCCTTGGTTGAGACCGAATAATACATTTTTCACCCAAAGATTAATTCGATGCGTCGGTCTAAAATATAAGTCCCAACAATCTCCCCCTTAGACCGATGCCATCGAATTTCTTCCATGATCAACTCATAACTCGTTGTCTTTCATTGAAATTCTCCTCCTCACGTTAAGCTTCTCCCATTGTCCATTTCAAATCATCACTCTTATATCACTTTTGGATATAGTTGTAAGGACATATGAACGAGGCTTTGAACTTCAAAGATCAACTTCAAGTAACAAGGTTATCACAAAAAGAAATAAACTCAATGTGATCATCAAATAATCTTTAATTCTTCAAATTTGTGTCTTCCCCTATAAATCATCTTCAAACCATTCCCTGAATTAAAATAGAATTCAAGTCAACCATAACCCGTTCTTGACTGTTCAAGTGACTATTTCATAGGAGGTTGAACTCTACTGATCATCCTTTCAACTTGTTACTCGTGATGACTCTATCTTCTCATCCGTACTAGGAAATCTGAAAACTTACAAACGATGAAACATCTTTGAAAAACCTTGGATTATTAATCTTGATCAACTTTTCCTTAACTCGAGTCTTTTACTTGATTTGAAGCTAACCATTTGCAATGAAATTCAAAGATTTTACTCCCCCAATTTCGTTGCAATTGTCTTTAATAACTGTGTCTTCAAATCAAGTGTGGGTGAAACAATCTTGATCATCCTCATCAAGACTGTAAAAACCTCAAATGAACATATTCAAAAGTTGGATGACACTAAAAGTGATTAGATCCTTAAGCTTGGTCAACACTTGTTCTTGTAGAGCTTTTGATGAAGTCGTGAAATTGGATAAGGTTTGAATTCCATAAGCTTGTTGATGATTGGAGAAAAATTACCAAAATACCCCTGGTATATATCTTCCGTAGAGAACAGCTTGGTCAAATGGTCAATGGCACCAAAAATCTCAAAAGTTTCTTCAAAACTTTGAAATGTTTCACAAACTCTGTTTCCTAAACTCTGTTTCCTAGCACAAAGTATACTCCGAAGAACTTTCCCAGCACAAAGTGTACCCGGAAAGCAAAAACACTTTTTTTTAGCACAAAGTGTACCCGGAAGCAAAGTGTACTCGGAAATCAATGTGTACTCGGAAATCAAAGTGTACTCGGAAGCCAAAGTGTACTCGGAAATCAAAGTGTACTCGGAAATCAAAGTGTACTCGGAAAGCAAAGTGTACTCGGAAAGCTAAACACTTGTGATTTTTCAATTTTTCACAGAGCATGCTCGGGAGAAAAAGTGTGCTCGGGAGTACTTGTGAATTTTCATTTTCTTTACTTAACACCAAGCATGCTTGGGAGCAAAGGTGTGCTCGGGAGCAAGGGTGTGCTCGACACAAACTTGAGTTTTCTCTTCACAAGCATAATTGTTCAAGATAAAACCAAGTATGCTCGAAAAAGAGTCTGCTCGAATAAATAACAAAGTGTGCTCGAGACTTAAAGATAGTTTTTTTGAGAAGACAAAGGATATGCTCTGGGTTTCACAAAGTGTGCTCGAATTTGATGTGCTCGATATAAGATGTGCTCGAAATAACCTGTGCTCGAGCAAAACAAAGATGTGCTTGGGCAAAACACCTCCTATGCTCGAAGTAACACTTTTCATTTTCCATACTCGAGCCCAATCTTATTTGTTCATAGTGTGCTCGAGACATCAAAACTTCATTTCTGCGTCATCAGTCACTGATTTGCCCTTGCAGAACCTGCTCGAATATTCACTTTGCATCTGCTGCAACAAACAATGATGAAATTGCCTTTAGTACCTGTTCATTCTTGACTTGTACATTCTCCTTATCAGTTTGTACCATCGGCAATATTTTTCAACAAACATCTACTGTTTGTTCAGCACGAGCACACAAAACCCTAATTTTTCAAATCCAGAAACAAGTTTCGTAATCTGAAATTAATCACTATAGCCCTATCCAAGTCATCTCGAAATCAAAGAAACCTATCTTTATATCATAATCAACCTTTTCAGATCTAGAAATAATCAGATGAACAGTGTTGCCCCAAAATGAGCCAAATAACACTGTTACATCAGATCTGGACCGTTCTGACCAAATAAACATGAAATTGATGTTGGATCTCCAAACGAGTCATCAACCCAAACATCAATCCATATACTTTTCTCCGAATCATCAAATAATTTCAAAACCCCCAAAAATAATTTCAACGAACTTCATCGTTTAACGTCCATGGTGGATTCAAGAGCGAAATGAATCTGTTCAGCGGTTAGTCTGAACGATTCGGTAACCCAGGCTCTGATACCGGAAGCGTGAAAATAGTCGTTAATAATCAACGGTGTTGAGCTCGGAACCAGGGTTAGGATCGAGTCTCACTCGTATTGAATCTTGAAAGATGTTTGGACGGATGAGGTGTATTGGGAGAGAGCCTGTTTTGATTAACAATCAACAATAAAGTAGGGTGAACAATTGTAATCAAAACCCAAACAAGATAGAAACGGTAATATGAAATATTAGTCGAATGATTCTTATTAAGATGAAACACTCATACATACATTCATACGTACAATCAATTAAGAAATATCTCAGCCGCCACCAGGAGAGCTTATCCTGGCGGCAGAGACTCTCTCAAAGGGATAAAACCCTAAATCTGACACATACACAATACAGTCACTCATACTAGACAAATGAATAAAAACATCTATTTATACTAGCCTAGAATGACATGGTCTTCAAGCTATCCACCCTTGGTTGAGACCGAATAATACATTTTTCACCCAAAGATTAATTCGATGCGTCGGTCTAAAATATAATTCCCAACATTCCATGATACCAGTGACATCATCTTGGCCATTCCAGAAATGGACAATCGATATAACAGGGTCGTTCCCTGAAGCGCCAGGTTGAGTGAAATTCCTTATTGTGTTTGTTGATTATTTCACCAAATGGATCGAAGCAAGACAAGTGGCAACGATAAACGCAGCCAACATCAAGAAATTCATTTGGGAATTCATCATATGCCGTTTTGGACTGCCTATGAATCTGGTCAGTGATAATGGAACACAATAAGGAATGGCTCAAAGAGTTAAACATAAGTCAAACATTCAGTTCTGTCGCCCATCCACAAGGGAATGAAGAAGTGGAGCGCGCCAATCGAAGCATCGTGGCGGCATAAAAAGAAGATTGACAGGTTACAAGTCAGGCTGGGTCGATCAGCTTGCACACGTACTTTGGGAAATCCGCACCCAGAGGAATATATGCAAAGTAGAAACACCATTCAGCCTAACATATGGCATAAAGGCAATTATTCCGGCAGAAATCAGGGTGCCATCGCCAAGAATCACACTAAAAGCCGACATTGAAGCCGAAAGGCGATTGGACTTAATGCTTCTGGAAGAATGAAGAGAACTGGTGGCAATGCGTGAACAAAATTACAAACGCCAACTCCAAAAGTACTATGATGCAAGAGTAAAAATTTGTGAATTCAATGCTAGAGATTACGTCCTTCGCAACAACGAGGCATAAAAAGCTCAAGCGCAAGGAAAGCTAGCGCCAACATGGGAAGGCCCCTATCAAATAAAAGAGATATTGGGGAAGGGCGCTTATACGCTGATGCAGCTCGATGGCTCGCTAGTTCCAAGAACATGGAACGCGGCGCAACTGCGAAGGTGTTACATAGAAATCGATTTCACCTTGTAAAAACAGGCCAAGGGCCATTGACAATGAATGCAAACGATACACATTTAAAAATGGCGAAAAAGACGTAAAAGACTTCATCAAAAGCTTCATTCCATTTATACAATTTAAGTATTTACAAAGAAGATACCAACATCCATCGGAGAAAATTACAAACTATAAAAAAAAGATTAAAAAAAATGTAAAAAGCCTAGGCGACGTCGTCTAGTCTCTTTCCCGCTTGATCTTGAGCCACAACAGCGTCATTACCATACACCGCCGTGAATGGTAGAAGGACCGGCTTGTCCGTACTCCAATAAACTCCTTAGCAACTGTACGCCATTTTCTTCCTTGGCGTACTGGGAAACAACATATAAGATGGGAAACAAGATAGCATCATACTCAGTCTCGGCAGCTTTATACTCCGCGTCCACATCAATGCCATGAAGAACGTAGGCTTCAGGAGAAAGATTATCACGCAAATGTGTAACAGCTTCCTGGAAATCAGCCTTATGCCCTAGTTACTATGCGGCGGTAACAAGGCGCCCAACACACTTCGTCAAATCATCATCAGTAATGATGCGTTGGGCAACCTGCAAAAAGACGATGTCTGTTGGTACATGATGTCAGTAGTTCAGTATCGAGTGTCTGTAATAATGTTAGTTTGGTTTGTATTGGTGTTTAAGCGAAGTTGTCTCACAAGTTCGCCTGTTATAAGCGAACTTGTGGACAAGCGAAGTTATCAACAACTTCGCCTAGTCTGTTAGGCGAAGTTGTCGATAACTTTATATATTAGGTTTACGGCTTATTTTGAAAAAGAACGAGGTAGAACGTGTAATCGGTGATTGTATATCTCGTGTTATTAGTTGCAATACAACGTGCTCTTTGTTTATTGTAACGTGTGTGTGCTTGTGTTTAACGTATATCGCTTCTACGCTCGTATCGTCTTACGTAGGGATTCCGCACCTACGTAGAACGAGATATTTCCGTGTAGATCCGGCTGGGAACCTACAATTGGTATAAGAGCATTTTCTCGTGATTGTGTGGTTCGGGATTATCACACGAGTGTAGAAATCGTTCCGTTCGACTATTCGCGGAACGATTTTACGTTGGAATACCGAGTTTTTGTGTCCTACTCACCTTCGCATACCTCGCAAAACATCAAAAATCAAACCTGCAAAAACGTTGTGTTCATCAGGCGAAGTTGTCGCCACTGTTTGTAGGGTTTAGGCGAAGATATAAGTTTAAGCGAAGTTATTAACAACTTCGCCTACCTCACAAGTTCGCTTAACTTAAGCGAAGTTATCTACAACTTCGCCTAATCAGGCGAAGTTGAGAAGAAGCGAAGTTGTGTAATCCAGCGAAGTTAAGACTTAAGCGAAGTTATCATAACTTCCCCTAACGGGTACTGTTTAGAAAAATAAAAAAAAAAAATTCTTGGGTTTCTTTGTGTTTTCGTTTCGTACTTCTATAAAAGATGACTTCCATAAATATTACGGAACTGGTAAAAATGGAGGTGGAAGCAGGTTCAGCTACTAAGGCTCCGAAAATGCTTAAGGGTACCAATTTCGTGGCTTGGAAGGATCGGTTTGAACAATACGTTAAATATCAAGATGCTAAGATGTGGGTGTGCATTCAAGATGGATATATTCCACCAACGGCTTTGTTTGAGGGTCGTGAACAAATTAAGAAATACAATAAGATGAAAGAGGAAGAAAAGAATATGTATGAGGCTGAAAGCAAAGCTCATGCTGCGATAACAATGGCTCTTCCACAAGAGATTCTTCACACCTTCAGGAAATATAAAACCGCCAGAGAGCTATGGAAAGCGCTTGAAAATCGATATGAAGGTAATGTGGGGATAAGTGCGTCAAAGATTAAGCTACTCAAAACCCAATTCTCGGTGTTCAAGTATTTGAAGAATGAGTCACTTGATGATATCATCACAAGGTATTACCACTTGATAACCGAACTCAGAAACTATTCAATTAACTATAAAGAAGAAGAGATCGTAGAAAAACTTCTTGATGCTCTCCCACCGAAATGGTAAATGTATACTGTCTTGATGAGAGAAGATAAAGAGTTTGCAAACATCGACTTGGAAACAACAGTCAATAAACTACGAACTTTTGAACTGAACATGGTTCGAAAAGAGACACCAACTGATCAGGTTCAGGATCCGGGAATGTATGGTGCGAAAGTTACTACAAGTTCAAGTTCAAAGTCAGAATCATCTGCTTACTACTCAAAGGGAGAACCGAGCTCTAACTCAACTCAAGATGGTCATGTAACTCTCAACATGGATGGTGATGTGTGTTTCGTTGCTGGTGGAACAAATTCTTCTAAACCTCAAGCAACAACTGGTAGTTTTTCCTCAAATGTTCCGAACAACAACTACTCTCAGATGCCCATGAGTGTTGATGTGTGAAAATGTATAATATAAATAAAGAACGAATCACAATTAAGCTTTAAGTTTATAAAAACGAAAATCCTATAGAAACCACACAAAACCGGCAAGTGTACCGATCATAAATAGTATAGCATCAAGGAAGTCCGGATGTCGAACGCAAAGACACGTGAAAACGTTTATGATTAAGAAAACTCTAACCAAGACTTACCAAAATAATATTTAAATGATTTAATATTTAGAATTAATTAAACTACTTAACTTAATTAAATAAAAACTGTTAACAAAACAATTTTAGAAAACTTTGATTTAAATTCAATATGTAAAAACGTCTACCTAGGAATGAATCATGTTGAAAGAAATAACAAGACAACGGATTGAAAACATTCACGACACCGGTTATAAAAGATGACACAACCAAAACTTGTTTAAGAAAGTCAAATTACCTCTCAGTCTCTCTAACAAACTTTAACTTATTTTAGTTGATTTTTAAAGAACAACCGGAAAAACAATTATTAACGTGTTCAAATATCGACTCTCCTCTCGGTCTCCTCGACACACTATCCTAATGGAGATGAATACTACGCAACCAAGGATAGAGGAACAATTTAACTTAACCCAAATTAAACCAACTAATTGCACATAAACACTCAAACTTGACAAGACAAAAACCCGCTCTCGCGCGGTCTTAATTCTAACAAGTAAAAGCAACGAGACAATATTACTTCTTATCACCTCTCGGTCTCAAAGAAGGTGTATTTTAACTGATTTTAGATGATTATATTACCCACTTATCCCTACGGTTGTACACCCCGCAAATAAACCCAAAACACCAAGTAAAGAGCTTAACAAGCAATCAATTAATCAAAACCGATTCAATTAACTAATGCAAGAGGATTATAAGTAATAACAAATAAAACACAGCCATCACACACAATCTAATTTATGGTTTAGTTAAACTTTACATCAATAATTTAAGTCTTGAACATTAACAATCCATTAAACAAGTTAAAACCATTCAACAATCATCTATCCTAGGTAGAACAAACAAGTTTAGCTACTCATCACTTTTGGACAGCCAGAAACAATCAAAGTAAACATCATAAACATCAATATAAACATGATAAAACTCATTCAAGATCCAAACTCAATCAATAACAAGTCAATCTATCAATCAATTGCAAAACAATGTAAAACAAAAGACCAAATCAATCAAAGTTAGGGTTCTTGACAATAAACAAAGTTTAAAGATGTATACTCAAGGTTTATGGCTGAGATTTGTGAGTGTTTGAAGCCCCTAGCTGCTGCCCCTAGTCTCCTTCTTCTTCCTCAAGCCGCCAAAAGACACCAGCCGCCTCTTTTCTTCTCTTTTTTCTTTCTTTTTCCCGGCGGTTACTGTAGCTGCGATCGCAGCTTGTAGATGTGGCTAGGGTTTTGTGTTCTTTGCTGTATTTCGGGATTAGGATGAGATGAATGGCTGGAAAACTCCTTCAATTAACTTAATATAATATTATATAAGGCTCCTAACTTGTGGGCTTGGGTCGGGCCTTGATTAAACTTTGAAACTTTGACACTTAAACCCTCCAAGTTCCCTTTTTCTTGCCTTTTTTTCCACATCTTTCCATAACCTACACAAAACATTTCAACTTTGTAAAACTTTGCACTTAACCCCCTAAACTTACATAAATTTGATATTAAATCATTAAAACATTATAAAATTGTAAGGAAATATAAGTGTGTTATTCAACACATCAAGTGTTAAGTCTGCTGAACAGCAGTTTGCTCTCTATGCATCTTTCATAGCTTCTTACGAAAATTACATCAAAGGTAAAATTGTCAACCCTGCTACTTTAGACGAAGACTATGATCAGATCGATGCTGATGATCTGGAAGAGATGGACCTGCAGTGGCAGATGGCGATGATTGTAAGAAGAGTTAAAAGGTTTATGAAGAAGACTGGTAGAAAGTTCGTTGGCGAGAGACCAGGTTTTGATAAGTCAAAGGTTCGGTGTTATAACTGTCAACAGAATGGCCACTTTGCTAAAGAATGCAAAAATGAAAGAGTAGAACGTAGTCAGAACAGGCCAACACAACTGAATGGGGGAAGTAATGAGAATAGGGTGATGGTATCCAGACAGAATGGGGGATACAATTGGAATCTGCAAGTTGAGGAAGTATTCGAACAGGCCAACTTGGTTAACATTGAAACTGAAGGAAGCGACAAAGAGACAAGAGAAGATCAAGCTTATATGGCAGAGGTGAATGATCAGCTCTCTGAGGTAAGTTCTGAACTCCCTTGTATGCAATGTGAAAATCTGTCTGAACAATTGAAAACATTAACTGATCAGTTTGTTAGTTTAGATGTTCAATTTAAAACGTTAAAAGAAGATCATCATTACACTAAAACTAGAGAAAATAGTTATTCGGTAAAGATTAAAGCTAGTGAAAAAGATATCAAAAGTCTTAAAGCCAGTCTAGCTGAAAAAATTCAAGTAATTGATCTTAGCTATGAAATATTAGAAGAGAAAACCAAACTAATTGCTGAAAGGGATAAACAGATAGCTGATTACCAGGTAAAAGTAGTGGAACTAAACAGAAAGCTTGAGCAGTTTAGAAATTCCTCTGCAATACTTGATCACCTCGTAAGTGATCAACGTTCTCCAGTGAAAAGGGGAGGAATTGGATATTCTGAAGTTCCACCACCTTATAATCATAATTATACATATGATCCTAGTAATCAGAAATCTGTTGATGTTGAGATTAGTCAGACAGATCCTGTCAAAGTTTCAATTAAAAAACCTGAATTGAGTGAAAAAGATACGACAAAGTCTGTTTTAAGTGTTAAGATTTCTGTTCCAAGTTCTGTCTCATCAAATTCGGACAAGACATCCGAAGCTAGTGAGACAAATGAAGAGGTAGTGTTACTAAGACGTGGGGAGGAATTTAAACCTACTGAAAAGAAGTCCCCTCTAAACCCGTATGTCCCACCATATGTTAGGCAAACGGATAGTAATACAACCTCAACATCTGGAACAACTGTTGAGACGAAGGTTGAACACAGGAGTTGTTTCAGATGCAATCAAATAGGACACCTGATTGCTGATTGCCCTCTGAATCAGAGATTCAGAGGTATGAGGCCTCCGAAAACTGAGAATAGAGCTAACAGTAATTACTATAATGGTAAGAATGCAAACTCATCAAAGTTCAGATATTGGACTAATCCAGGTTTTCAAAGAAAGCGATCTCAGTTTTTCCCTGTTAACAACCAAACCACTAGTTATAATTCATTTAATTCACGAAGGTTTGGATGGCCTATTAGTCATTCCACAAGAAGGTATCCTTTCAGAACTTACAGAAGTCATTCTCAGAGTAACTTTAGACAATCAATGGACGGGATGCAGTTTAACAGGTTTAATCGACCCAAGACCAATAGGTCTTGGGTCCCAAGATTTTAATCTTTTCTTTAATCGTGTAGGAACAGTTGAACAGGGCTGCAAACAATCTATGGGTTGTGGATAGCGGCTGTTCTAGGCACATGACGGGTAACAAGAATTTGTTACACGAATGGAAACCTGTTCAGGGAGGTAGAGTAAGTTTTGCTGGAGAGAGTGGTGGTAGAATTACTGGAATTGGGACGGTGACAAATGGTAAAATGAAGCTAGAAAAGAAGTTGATGAGAGAATAGCTACGCAGATCCTTTATGATGAGGAAGAAAATTTTGTGCAACGACCGCAGTACGATGAATGTCAACCTTCCTCGTCAACTGCTGTCGACACCCCTGCTGCCTCTACTGAAGACGAATTCTTCAATCCTTTTCACTCTCAACAACAATCTCCCATTGATGAACTATCTTCGAACCTGGAAGACAATCTGCAAGTCAGTTCGGTTCCGACTACTGGAGTTCATAAATATCACCCTTTGGAAAACGTGATAGGTGATCTGTCTGATGGTGTACAAACAAGACGAAGCTTGAATGAGGACACCTGTGTTTACGCAAGCATCAAAGAAACAGGTATCATTAATGAGTGCTTGTACACCTGCTTCATTAGCCAGATTGAACCAAAGAACTATCAAATGGCTCTAAAGGACAGCTCGTGGGTCGAAGCAATGCAAGAAGAGTTAGCCCAGTTCGAGAAGATGGAGGTTTGGAAATTGGTTGCAAAACCGAAGAATGTGCATGCGATTGGCACAAAATGGGTTTTCAAATGCAAGAGAGATGAAAAAGGGATGATTATCAGGAACAAGGCAAGGCTGGTTGTAAAAGGTTTTAATCAGCAAGAAGGGATCGACTACAATGAAGTGTTTGCTCCTGTGGCGAGATTGGAAGCGATTCGTTTATTTTTGGCATTTGCTGCACACAAGGAGATGAAGGTGTTCCAGTTAGACGTGAAAAGTGCGTTTCTTAACGGTAAAGTCGATGAGGTTGTGTACGTTGAGCAACCTCCGAGTTTTCCTGACCCAGACTTTCCTGATCACGTGTACAAGCTAAGTAAAGCGCTATATGGGCTACATCAGGCCCCTCGTGCCTGGTATGCAACTCTATCCGATTACTTGCTTGAGAATGGGTTTGAAAGGGGAAAGATCGATAGCACACTGTTCGTTAAGAGAAAAGGAGAAGACTTTCTTCTGGTTCAAGTCTACGTGGACGACATCATCTTTGCTGCATCAAAAGTCGCCATGTGTCAGGAATTTGAAGCCATCATGAAAAAGAGGTTTGAAATGAGGGCTATGGGTGAACTAACTTTCTTTTTAGGATTGCAGGTTGATCAGAAGAAAGATGGCATGTTCATTCATCAGACTAAATATGTCCAAGACGTTCTCAAACGCTTCAAGATGGAGGACAACACTCCATTTGATACTCCAGTTTGCGTCAACCACAAATTGGGTGCTGACTCAGACAGTGATGCAGACGTGGCCCCACCCAATATCGGGCAATCATAGGTTCTTTAATGTATTTAACTGCATCTAGACCTGATATTATGTTTGCAGTTTGTCTTTGTGCTCGCTTTCAGGCAAACCCAAAGGAATCTCACATGAAGGGTGTGAAGAAGATATTGCGGTATCTCAAGGGCAAACCTAAGCTGGGGTTGTGGTACGCGAAAGGGGGAGACTTGGAGTTGGTCGCTTACACGGATTCTGACTATGGTGGATGCAATCAGAATCGGAAGTCAAAAACAGGTGGATGCCAGTTCCTTGGAGGCAGATTAGTGTCATGGCAGTGCAAGAAGCAGACCTCAGTTGCTATCTCTACCTGTGAAGCAGAATACATGGCAGCATCGAACTACTGCTCCCAGGTTCTTTGGATACAACAGCAATTGCGCAATTACGGTCTGAAGTTCACTCATACTCCTATTTGCATAGATAACACTGCTGCTATCTCATTAACTAACAATCCCGTAAAGCATAGCAAAACTAAACACATTGACATCCGTCATCATTTTATACGGGATTGTGCTGAGAAGAAATTAATAATGCTCGAAAAGGTTGATTCGTTAGATAATTTCGCTGATTTGTTTACTAAAGCGTTTGACAGAACTCGTTTTCAAAACCTTGTTGAGCTGAATGGGATGATCAATCCCGAGTAACCATGTTTTGTGACTTTGTTTAAAAAAAAAAAAAAAAAAAAAACCACGTCACTATCGCTTAGAATTATGTCAGTTGCTTCAGTTTGAAGGACATATCTTCGGATGTGTTTGGTCCTCACTTCTACCAGCAGATTATGAGGATAGCCATTAACCAACTGACTGAAAGTGACAGGGGCGGTTTATGATGTGTTTTTATTCTTTCGCTGAAAATTAGTCATTCACACTTAGTTAGAAAGACACATACTCGTATGTGGTCGGTCCAGCTGATCCATTGGATCCTCAGGATAGACGTTTACCTGAAGACTTTGACTTGATCGGGGCGATAGAATTTAAAATATTTTTGGGGGAGATGAAATAATTTTTCAAGTCTACTACTTCGTAAGAAGTTTCTTTACTATGTTTAAAAGAAAATTGATCCAACCTTGGAAAGTGATGGACAAACTGATTCTGTGTGCTTACCTAGTGAAGTTATTAGGCCTAAAAGACTTTAGAACAGTCATTGTATGTCATGGTAGCTTTTTATGGTGCGTAAAAGTAGAAGTGATACTAACTAAATCTCCTCGATCTTACATGGAAACTCCTTAAGAGTTGTGCATGTCCCCATATATATCTTTTCGAATGATAGGCAGAAAAGCGATTACCCAGTCATACACGAGCCCGTGAGTGTTCTGATTCCCGAGAAGATGGTGTGTCAAGAAACTGCAGTGATCCAGATTCGGGACTTGCAGTAGTTTACTCGAAGCTGTGTAAATCTTATTATTTGTAAAAAAAAAAATTATTTAAGGCTTCTAAAGCTTATAATGTTATACTTATCAATCATGAGGCAAGAAAGAGAACGGGAAGAAGAGTCTAAAGATCGAAGAGTACGTACTATTTAATCAGACAGTACGGGTCGAGGTCAACTCGGGGTGACTTGGGGAAAGCCAAATACGCTTTGAGAATAGATAGGAGACATCATAATCTCTGAGGTGTTGCCCATTTAAGTTTTGAGCTTATTTGAACCTAACCCGTATCACATAAGCGATGAAAACCATACTAAGTTATTTACCTGCTTACAACCTGTTTCTTTATGTCATAATACAGCTGAACATGGATCTGTGTGACAGTCACTTAATTAGTATGATTCCTGTTCGGATCTTTTCTAAAACTTGGTAGTCCCTGTCGAGACTGAAATTTGATCCTGTGTACTTTATTTCTAAATTTTATTCTACTTATGTCGTTTTATGATTTTATACCTGGTTACTTGGTCTTTGATCGTATCATTTAACTCTTTAAAGGAAGTTTTAAAAGTTAATTGCAAAATGTTCAAATTATAAGGGTTTGTTTTGTAAAGTTTAATATAGGCGAAGTTGTTTAAACAGGCGAAGTTATGGGATAGGCGAAATTGAAGACAAAGACAGAGGAATGAGAGCAGATGGCAAGCCTTGGATAATAATGAAGTATAAGCCGATCCGGTGTCTAAAAGAAGTGCCGATGAAACAAATGCCCAAGGATGTGCACAAAGATCTGAAATGGTGGTACGTTGATGGTGAAACAGCTGAAGCAGTGATGGAGGATGAAGATGAACAAGAGTTGATGAGAGTGTATGATCCTATGCACTTAGTGAATTTGTCTCAAGCAGACTTGCAGGTGCTGAACGAGAAAAAGATATTTTACATTCCTGCTTGGAAAGAAGAAGCCAAGAAATACCAAAGAGTAGTTTCAGTTTGTGTACGAGAAGGCGTTCATGCTTGAAGATGAGAGGTACGAGATTTTTGAGATTACGAGACACGTGATTGAAGATGAGATATGAAGCTATTGCCAAGGGGGAGTCTGTTGGTATATGATGTCAGTAGTTCAGTATCGAGTGTCTGTAATAATGTTAGTTTGGTTTGTATTGGTGTTTAAGCGAAGTTGTCTCACAAGTTCGCCTGTTATAAGCGAACTTGTGGACAAGCGAAGTTATCAACAACTTCGCCTAGTCTGTTAGGCGAAGTTGTCGATAACTTTATATATTAGGTTTACGGCTTATTTTGAAAAAGAACGAGGTAGAACGTGTAATCGGTGATTGTATATCACGTGTTATTAGTTGCAATACAACGTGTTCTTTGTTTATTGTAACGTGTGTGTGCTTGTGTTTAACGTATATCGCTTCTAAGCTCGTATCGTCTTACGTAGGGATTCCGCACCTACGTAGAACGAGATATTTCCGTGTAGATCCGGCTGGGAACCTACAATGTCAATACTAACCAAAGAGCAACAATAGGAAAATAAATATTACCTTGTAGATGACTTGCTTCAACAACCAATCGCGGTCAGTGGCAGCGGCGGCAGCTCAACAGTCAAAGAGTAGATAGTCTTCTCGTTAGAGACAAGTGTATCAGCCAGCTTGCCCGCGTCCGCCTTCCTCAAGGACGCGTCCGCTTCCAACTCTTCGATCCGCTTGCGCAACGCAACGTTTTCATCCTCGAGTTTGGCGGAGGCTTCTTTGGCAGCATAAGCCCGGCTACGTGCGTTAGTGACGTCGGCGTTAGACTTCTTGCACGCAGCCTGGAACTCCTTGTAGCTCGTAGCGCGCTCACGGGCAGATGCCGCCAAATTTGCCTCAACCTTTGACAACTTTTCCTCAGCAACAGTCAGAGCCTGGCGGTGCTCTGCTGCATCTCGACCCACCTTCCAGGCGGCAACCTCAATATTATTCACCGAAAGCTCCATCTCCCTCATGGTAGCAGCGATCTCGATTTGCTCTGCATGAAGGTTGCGCTTGTAACGCACCAACTCCGCTAAACTGGAGAGAGACTAAACATGGTGAAAGATAGTATTGGAGGACAGACTATCCCGAGGCGGGAATTTATGAGCAATCCGCTCGCAGGGAGGAACAACATGTTCCAAAAATTCTATACACGTAGCAGGGTCCTCAAAGTTGGCGTCGCGGGTGACTTTCCACCCAGGCTGATAAATTTGGTTCGCCTCAACGGAATCACGGGGATCTATATCCACATTCAACACCCCGCCTCTAGAACCACCACCACTGCTACTAGGAAAGTCAAAAAATCTACCACTAACTACCGCCCCAACACTAAAAGGAGGCGGCTGCACAATCTCATCACCATCAAGAACATAAGTATTGACAGGCGAGGATTGCTTAGACTTCAGAAAGTCAGCAAATGAAATACCCGCCGACTCGCTGTTGAAAACCTTGGGCAAATCGTCCACACTCGCCTCCATTGGTTCAAAAACTGACTTCGTAGGCTGAGATTCAGACGGAACCACAGATTCCGCCGACACAGGCACCGTCGTCACAATGGTTTCGGCCTCAGAAAGGCTAACGACACCCGTCATTATCGGCAAACTCACCGACTGCACAGCGGGCATCGCCTCGGACAAGTTGCCCACACTTGTCATCATAGGAAGACTAGAATAAGTCACCGCCACCGAGAGGCAATGGCGGAAGCCACAATAGCTTCCGCCGAAGAAGATACCTTCGAAGTACCTGAAACAACAACAGTTAACATCAGAGCAATTAAAAAAAAACAGGTTGTACCTGGAGACTTAATTAAACCGCTCATTTTCACAAACCCACCAAGGCGAGGCTTCTTGAATAGGTGGGGCGCCTCTTCTTCTTTTTCATTGCCCGGAGGCGTAAACGCCGCATGGTGTGGCTCAATGAGCGTCCCAGCGGCAGCAGAAGAATAAGGTGAACTGGTAGATACGATAGTCGTATCCACAACAGTTCCAGGAGCAAAGGCTATAGAAGACACAAAACCTCCAACCGTCGAAATTTGGATGGCGGCAAGCGGACTTGTGTCCACAACGGTTTCAGCCTGAAAGACTGAAGGAGATTGAAAAGCCTTTAGTAGACTGGTCGCCAGCGGTTGGGAGTAACGCAGCGTCAACGCCGGAACCAGGCGAGCCTAGTAATGTTGCCGACGAAGATATCGGACGCCCAAAAGGAACGTTGGACACAAGGACGACATCGCCATCATCATCCACGACGTTCCTCGCGGCGGCTCCTATCGGAGGCGCAACCGCCTTCCAATCGCTAGCTTGTGCAACCTTCCCACCGCATTTAGGAAGGCGCACAATATGAGACCGTTTACCTGGAGAAAAGAAGCAAACGAACGTTAGGAGCACACAAGCAGCTACAAATAATATCAAAATTACCCTATTTTGGGTTGACGAAGCTGGGAGGTGGTAGCTGTCGCGGGGGCACTGACTGCCCCATAGGAAGAGGAAACACAAAGTTTGGGGCAGTCCTTAGGATGATCGGCTCCTCACGGGGGCTTAACTCCCTCTGGAACAAGATCTTTGCCCCCTCAGGGACAGGCTGCAGAAGGAGCATCGGATCCTCCACCTCTGAAAATAGTGAATATGTTAGAACATTCAAAAATACAAGAGGGAACCGACAACAGACAAACGGATCACTAACCTTGACCACCGTTCGGGATGAATGGAACCCTAGTCGCATCCTCCCAAATACGACTCATGCCAATTAGCACCAGCGCGCGCTCCAGATATGAGCATATTGGGGAATGGTTAACCTGTAAAGTGTTAAACCAGTCCGTCCCAGAATAGGGAAATGGTTTAGGCTCCGGAAGCTCTTTCACTTCCGCAAAATGCATCACATGTGGAACCACATGCGCAGTAACGTAGAAGAAGACACTCTTCCACTCGTGCAAACTCTTCAGCGCCTCCAAAGCAATGGCCTTGGCACCAGGATGGGTAAACAGATTATACCAGCCCTGGGAAAACGCCAATGGTAGAAGGCTGCCATCTTGTCAGCCGTAGCATAATGCCAAGGCAATGACAATTATACTCGAAATGGCGAAGGCGAGCCATTCCTAGTGGATGTATTTGGCTCAAGTGCAGCCCAAACACATCCAAAACCTCCAGTAACAACCGAGTAATGGGCAAACGGAAGTTGCCCAAGAGAAAATACTCCTTATACATGACAATCTTGTCGGCAGGAGCCTATCGAGCCGTCTTGCCCGGAGCAGGCAACTCAGGCTCAAACTCAGGGCCAAGGTGATAAACCTTGATCATGTTGGCGAAGTCCTCGGAGGATATCCGGCAACCAATGAACTCCATGGTGTTCTTTTTTGTTTTAGTAGAATGAGAGAACTCAACCATGTAAGGAAGACAAAAGAAAAAAATCTGGTGAATAGAAAATTTTCCAAGAGGGAATTCCTCCTTTTATACCTATCGCAATTAATGCTGGAGAGGGGTACAGAAGGGAAGGAGAACACGCGGCCCAATATCCAGGTGACACGCCAACGATATGGAAGAAAATGTGTTACATTTGGGCGCGTCACCAGGATTCTCGTCCACGCGCCTGACACAGACGAAAAAGCTGCACTGAGAAGTGTAATCGTCGTCAAACCGTCATGTCAAACCATCGTTTCACTGACATTCATTTAATTCATCTTTTCCCGCCAAAACAACACGTCATCAATCAAATAAAGATGAATGAATGAACAAGTGTTGCTAAAATAGGCTCCGCCATGGGATGGTTTTCAACAACCACCTGCCAAAATAGGCTCCACCATGGGATGGTTTTCAACAACCACCCGCCAAAATAGGCTCTGCCATGGGATGGTTTTCAATAACCACCTGCCAAAAAATGCTCCGTCGTGGGATGGTTTTTAATAACCACCCATCAAAATAGGCTCCGCCATGGGATGATTTTCAATAACCACCAGCCAAAAAAGGCTCCGCCAAGGGATGGTTTTCAAAAACCACCCGCCAAAATAGGTAATGTATATAAAAAAATATACATCTTTTAAGCATCAAATAATCTCTAAAAACTGCAACTTCTATCAAATAATATAGCACAGAAGGCTACTTATCTTAATAAAATGTAATTTCAGGTAAACGCAAGCCTCAAACGAAGAAACAAGCGAAAAGACGAAGAAAAACGGAAGAAAACACAAGAAAAACAAGAAACACGCCCCCATGCTTCTAAACACAAGAAAAGACAAAATTATACAAGAATTTAAGCACGTGACACTAAAAGCACGGGGCCATGGTCACCTTCAGAAAAAGACAAAAAAGAATTGAGGCACATGTCAATAAAAGCACGGAGGCGTGCCTCCAAAAGCACACCCCTGTGGTGAGTCATCATGTACGATCTGACAACTTGCAACTGGGACACATAGACACGGGTCCGTGCTTAGTGAAACACGGGGCCATGCTTTTCGTTCCAGACAGTCTATAAATAGTGGCTCTTGTGGCATTTGAGAGTTGTGCTTGAATAAGAACTCTAAACAGTTTTCACTTATAAAACATCCACATTACATTCATATTGAAGATCTTGTGAGGAGTTTGAAAGCTTGGAGGTTATCATCATCATCCATCATCATCAACACCATCATAATCCATCATTAAGAGAGGAGATTCATCCACATTTGGTTAGATTGTTCTAAGTTTAGTTATGTGTTTGTTATCATCATCTCCTATGTTTATAACAATGCTCATTGTGAGCTAAACTCCTATTACCATCTATAATCTATGAAGAAGCTTTTTTGTTACTTGATGATTACAAGAAACATGTGGTTTAGTTTGGTATAGTACATTATTATTTTGCAATTATCCATTGGTGAAGAAATGTTTTATCACTTTAATCCAATACATCAAGGTTGATGATTTATAATCATTCATGGTAATTCATGTTCTTGGAAACTAGAAATCGCAAAAAGAATACTTTGATACTTTATTCAAGATAAAACATGGATCCTTATGTTGTACTTAGAACTGATGAGATATAAGCCATGATCTATTTCTCTAGTTTTAATAATTCTAAAATAACATTGTTAACACGATTGCTTAGGTTATCATGCTAGTTAAAGAAATCATATGTCAATGGAATGTGTAATTATAATCTAATTTAATCAACCAAGGGGAGGTTGTGTGAGTTAACTACAATCACTCGAAGTTGTTAGGATTGGTATTTGAGAAATCGAAGTCAATTCTAATCTTTCTACTATACCAAACTGCTTGTATACTTAAATTGACATTCTCGTGGTAACATGACATTATGAAAGGAATGGACTTTAAAATGCGCATGTTACTTTCTTTTACGTCATAGAATATGTTTACTTAGAAATGAGGTACTATTATATCATATATTATTAGGACAAGTTTTTCACACGTTTAACTATTAATCATCAAGGAATAATGGAGTGGATTCTTAATAATATATGGTAAACCTTCATATATTTTTTTTAACGAAGTTTCATATAATTGAATTATTCATGTAGAATTTCTATTCTTGTCACCTACATATTATATATTTCTATTTTATTAAAGTTTAAAAATCAACCTTAAAATGATTAAAACTCTCCGATTAAACTAAAACAAAGATTCATTATTAGAAATATTTGTGTCCACGGATCAATACTTGGTTCTTACCAATACTATTCTACATATACGATAGGTACACTTGCCTATTTTGTGTGTGTATAGTCTTAGTAGAAATCACTTTTATAAATTTAAAACACGATCTTATGTAAAAGCTAAATATCCAATCAGCTATCATTTTACTAGCACGCGCAACACACATCAATAGGCTCCACCATGGGATGGTTTTCAATAACCCCCGCCAAAATAGGTTATGCCATGGGATGGTTTCCAACAACCACCCACCAAAAAAGACCGCGCCACATGACGGTTTTTAATAACCATACGTCAAAATAGGTTGCGCCAAGCGTTGGTTTTCAATAACCAGCCGCCAAAAAAGGTTGTGCCATGTGACGGTTTTTAATAACCAAACGTCAAAATAGATTGCGCCAACTGATGGTTTTCAATAACCAACTGACAAAAGGGTTTCGCCGTATGACGGTTTTCAATAACCAAAGGTCAAAATAGGTTGCGCCAGGCAATGGTTTTCATTAACCACCCAATATAGAACAAACAGCTAGAATACGCAAAGGATGTCAAAAGCCCACGATAAGTCCATAGCCCCCCTTTCTTCAAAAAGAGCAACTACGGACTAGGGGGACTTGTAGGGGTAGGGTACTAAACCCACCCCAAATTAATATAACACCCACTAAGTGGATAAACCAAGCGCCAGGCGGACTGCATGGCGCCATAAACATAGCCTAATATAAGTGGATAAACTATGCGCCAGGCAGACTGCATGGCTCCATAAGCATAGCCTAATATAATAAACATTCCCTGACACCTAGGGAATGGTAGCGCTAAGATCTCCACAGGCATGGGACAAAGAGGAAGAATATCCATCGAGAATATCACCCAACCAATAGGGGTGGAATAACACATAAAAGATGGTATAAAATAGTACACCACGTCAATATCAAAAGGCCATGATGTCCACCAACCTCCATGACCGCACGAATAGAGAATATAATTGGTGGAAAGCCTGACAAGTCAGTTGGCTACGTTCTCCCCCCCCCCCCCCCCCCGCTATAAATACTGAAATACTTCCAAATGGTAAAGGATCCACGATCCTATATTCTAACTCTCTCTTAATATATTCCCACTGTACTACCAAGTACTGATTCTCACGCCGGAGGGTGGTTACGAGAGAATCCCCCCCAATTCCTCGTAACGAGCTCACGGTGTTCTGTTTTGCAGAGAATACTCATCTGCACCAAGAAGGATTATAACCCATCGTGGGGAATACTTGACCATTATCCTTGGACTAACTTCTTAGACCTAAGGGGTGGATTTGTGTTTCTTCATTACCTTTCCTTTCTCTCAATCACATTTGCAAATCCATCCGTCATATTTTACACCCATGTTCTTGGATTTGTCCTCATCAGACATCCGGAGCTTGGTAAGCTTTAAAGATTGTTCAAGCGAAACATTAATTGCAATGTGATCGATCAATTCGTGTTCATTTATTCAAAAATACAACCATATCTTGTTTCAAGTATATATGTCACCACGGTGGTGAAAGAAGGCGGTGTGGAGGTAAACCAGCTCTTCTTTCACGCTTACATGCATGATTGAGATATGCAACTGTACGTCATGTTCTTCCCATCAAGAACCTCAAACCCAACTAAGAAATCACCATACAGTATGTTAACTCATCACCAACACTTGTTTATATCTATGTTTCTACCATGAAATATAAAAATTGAATTAAATTATTATTTTCTAACATATTTGATTTTGGGATGTTTATTGCCAAGATCTAAAGGTAAATTTTGTGAGGAAGATGAGGTCTTGATGATGGACAATTTGATAATAAACATGATGGGTATCTCCTTCTAAAGTCCATGTCGCTTCAATTTTTGATTCTTCAATCTTCGCGCATTGGATTCTTTGTATCTATTTACTAGATTTTTTTATATATATTTTTTTCAAATGGTGAGTATGTAAATATTCAAGATTTGTGAAACTTGCATTTTATAATGATATAAATATGCATTTTTAGTCATCTTTCTATAAAAGTGACCCTACAAATGTTATGATCTCTGTTAACCAATTTTGTCATTTTGTAATTACTTCGCTTTTATTTTTGTCCACAGTGTGAAACGAGCCTACCATGTGTCCATGAATTAAAGCATGAGATTTTAATGTTCATATGCTCGTTACTATATTTTGATTTTTGAATTTTGTTTTAGTCACTTCTTAGTGCTTGGTATAAGAGAAGTAGTCTAAATTTTACAATGAATTATGCATATGTATGTTATTGTACTTTTGTTGTTTAAATAGTTTCTCATGATAGTAACTATTAGGGGATTGGTAATTGATAACATTTGGATAATCTGATAGTCGTGATATAACTTTTAGATCGAATTAATTGGGTGGTTTGTCTAAATATTTAATTGGGTAAAACTCCAAAGAGATAAGAATATTGTATGTGTTCTGTGTGAAATTGAGAACCATAAAGTTCAACCAAAATGATGATATTTTATATTTGCATTGATATGATCGTGGATAAAGTTTTAGCTATATTCACATTGAAACATAGATGTAACCGACCACATTGTTGTTAGAGCGTACTGATAAAAATACAACATCAAAGGGCGGTTCCGTTGATATCGAAGGGGTGGTTTGGAGGAGATCTAAAACTCAAGGGTTGAAGTGAAATATAATTACTTGAGTATTTAGTTTATTTAGTTTTTTTATTTTAATTACTTTTGGGTTTTTGAGTTTGAGTCGGTTTGTAGAATCCAAGTTGGAATAGGGTTAGAATATAGGGTATTATATAAACCCCTTCTCTGTATTTCTTTTTATGTGTCTTCTTTTGTTTTTCAATTAATAAACAAAGAGTCGAACAATTCATTCAAGATTGGTGTGTCTTTGGTTCTTGATATTCACTTGCTAATATAACAAGTGGTATCAGAGCCTTGTCAATCAATACTCGATTCTCATAGTATACCATCTCGTTCGTAGGTTGATACCGAGCTGTAACATCCTAAAATTTTCATATTTAATAAAGTAAAGTCGCGTTTAGTTATTGGGCGAAAATAATTAACTAGTATTAAATATAGAAAGGGTCATGGACTTAGATTAATCAAGATGGGATTATAGATAAGATGGGCTTAGGGTCCATGGGCATTAGGAGTATAAATACTTCCTTAAACCACTCTACCCTAAATCCTCATTTCTTTCCATCTTATTCTCTACACACTCAAAAACACACACATTCACATACACCATACATACGGTCAAGAGTGGCGAGAGAGATTTGAGACCAAACGGACGTTAGCTTGCATTAGATCTTTATTACACGAGCTAAATACAAGATCTAGAGTTCATAAACAAGTTAAACGAGATCCAAACGAGCACTAAAGGTATGTTCTTGACCCTTAAAGTTCACGTTTTTATAAACGGTTAGCCTTGAAACTTGAACCTAGGATAGATCGGGTATAAGCGAGTATTAAAGTAGCGAACTTGATGTTAGAAACGAACTTAATGAACTTACGGCTGCTATGACTCGTTTAAAATAAACCCTAGACTTAGTATTGAACGTTTTAATCTTAAAGGTCCATACTTTATGCATTTTCGGGTCATGTTTTATACAAAAATGGCCTCGGGAACGGTTGCGGGAATTATTAGCATCTTATCGAAGTATTACACGTTAAAACGGGATGATTATAGGGCGTTTGGGATGAGCCGTAGCTACTGCTGGTTAACTTCGCCCGCAGCAAGTCTGCCCAGCATGTTCGCTAAGCAAGTTCGCCAGCATGTTCGCTGAGCATGTTCGCTAAGCATAGCAACTTCGCTGCTGTTAACTTCGCCAGCAGCTAAGTTCGCTTCTGTTAACCTCGCTATACAAGTTCGCCACTGATAAGTTCGCCAGAATCTATGTTCGCTGAACACTAAGTTCGCCGGACACTAAGCTCGTTAAAGTTAAGTTCGCTGAAAAATAAATTAAAATTCTAGTGGAAAATGTGTTAAGACAGTTAATGGAAATAAAATTTATCCTAGCTGACCTGGCAGCTTAACCCCAGCCAGGGGCTCTGCCCCTTGGACCCCGCTAGGGGATGCCACCCCTAGAACCCCGCTGCCAGGGGCGCTGCCCCCGGACCCCTGTTCGTTGTGGGTTATATAAAGATAGAAATTACGATGCGAGTAGTAATATTTAATTGATACGTGTAATTGTTATACAGTTATTCGTGCACAGCTCAAGAAAGGAATAACTATAAACGGTGAACATCGCATTCAGGTGAGTTTCTAGCCACACTTCCTTGTTATGTTTTCGGGGCTATGTGCATACTCGATGTGATAGTTAATACACTTACCTTAAGTGGTAAGTGTATGCCTTGCATGATATGATATGATGTGATGAATGTATGAATGTATATGATGTATGTATGATATGTTGATGGCACGTGAACGATCTTCGGATATTGCATGTGTTGTCATGGAAAGTATGTAGAGACAGGTATGGTACAGTTGCAGGAAACAAAGGGACCAGACCCTAATAATATCTGTGAGGATAGGGACCATACCCTAATAATATCTGTGAGGATAGGGACCAGACCCTTTATAAAATCTGTGATGTTGGGGACCAGACCCTTTATAATATCTGTGATGTTAGGGACCAGACCCTTATAATATCTGTGATGTTAGGGACCAGACCCTTTATAATATCTGTGAGGTTATAGGGCGGAAGGATCTTTAAATAGGATGGATAGTTAGGTATGAAAAGTAAGTATGAATAATGTACACCCCTTCGGGCGTGTGTGCAAGTATGTGAACCGATTGTATGTTGTTTGATTAACTAGAACTCACTCAGCGTAGCTGACTTTTAGTATGCATGCAGGTGAGTAGAATGAGGCAACTCGCTTGAGGGGAACACGTGGCATTGAATAAGAGGCTGGCATCGGAAGACTCAAGACGTTTAAGTTTAATATTTTGTTATTTTGAAAGACGAGATGTTGTTTTAAGACAAGATTCAGTTGTTATGAAATGTTTTATGAAATTTTTAATATTCCGCGAATGTTTTAATTAACTCTGATACTTAGAACTGCGTTTATGAGTAAATCCAACACCAAATGTGAGGCACCGGTAACGGGGCCTTACACGATCGAAGGCAGGAGATTACCGATCACAGAAGATAGCCGAACAAGATGGCAGAAATGCAGTTGAGTGGCGGAATGAAGAAGTTGAACGATCAAAACTATAATGTTTGGTCTACGTGTATGATGTCCTATTTGCAAGGACAGGATTTGTGGGAGGTGACAAACGGGTCTGATGTTAGCGAGCAAAGGATTGACACGAACGGTGCAATCCACAAGTGACGGGTTAAGGTCGGTCGAGCCATGTAACTTCTCAAGACAACAATTGAAGAAAATATGCTTGATCATATTTGTGACCTAGCGACCCCGAAACAAGCTTGGGATACCCTCGCGTCATTGTTCTCCAAAAGAAAGGACACAAAACTCCAGTTTCTAGAAAACGAACTCTTATCAGTAAGTCAAAAAGAACTAAGTATACCATAATACTTTCATAAGGTGAAAACATTGTGTAGAGAAATAGGAGAGTTAGATCAACAGACCCAAACCGGTGATGTGAGAATGAAACGAATGATTGTCCAAGGGTTGAGACCGGAATTTCAAAATTTTGTAGCGGCTGTTCTAGGGTGTCCAACCCCGCCATCGTTAACCGAACTCGAGAATCTTCTTGAGGGACAAGAAGCTTTGTCCAAACAGTTTGGTACCGTTACGATCAAATCCGAAAAATAAAAGGCGTTGTATGCCGGAAGATCCAAAAAGTGGCAATATAACAAATGAGGGTTCAAGAATAAAGAAAATCCATGGAAACAAGATTACAGGATGAATTGAGATAATCGGGATAATCGAGATAAACGCGATAACCAGGATAACCGAAATAATCCGAAAGACGGGGCATTGAGCAGCAAGAAGGGAAAATTTAACAACTGGTTCCCGTACCCTTGTTATAATTGTGGACGAAAGGGTCACATAGCCAAGTATTGCCGCCAACCGACACGAGAAGGAAACGCAGCTAAAGCAAAGGAGGAAGAGCCTTGGGATGTCGAGGCTCATATCGCGTTGGTCCAATATGAGTACGCCTTAACAGCCACCACCGCAAGTAAAGAGAACTCATTCGGTGAATGGATAGTTGACTCCGGCTGCTTGTACCATATGACCGGAGACAAGAATCGAATCATAAACCTGGAAAAATATAAGGGTAGTCAAGTGGTGGTAATCGCAGATGATTCGAGGCATCATATAGCACACGTGGGAGATGTGAAACTTTCACATGCACCGAACGAGAGGGATTTTGTTATGGAAGACGTTTTGATGTTCCCGGGATGAGAAAGAACCTTTTCTCGATTCCGCAGATTACGGCCTCCGGGAAGTATGTTCTGTTTGGTCAGAATGACGTCCGAATTTTTAATGAATTTGAAACCAAGTCAGTCCCGGTTTTACAAGGTAAAAGAAACGACACCGTGTATGTTTTGACTGCCGAAACTGCTTATGTGGAGCGAACCAAGCAAACCCATAATGTTGATCTTTGGCACAACTGGTTGGGTCATGTGGGGTATGAAAAACTCGAGATGATGATGAAAATGAAACTAGTTATAGGGCTTCCGCAATTAGAAGTTAACAAAGAAGTCGTTTGTGCAGGATGTCAATATGGAAAGGCAAAGAACAACCGTTTGAAGAGTCAAAGTTTCAAGCCTCATACCCATTGGAACTGGTACACTCAGGTGTCTTTGGGCCCATTAAGCAACCATCGATCTCAGGTATGCGTTTTATGATAACATTTATCGACGATTAATCACGTTATGTTTGGATAGTTGCGGTATTGTAAAAGTCAGATTCCATGGCCTTGGAATAGGTGATTCTAAGGTCCTCGGACATCAACCTTGCCGCCTTTTCCCAACTCAGCCACTATTACTCGCCAAGTTCCAACTCGGTCAAAAGTCGGATTGCTCGGGTTTACTCGGCCTCCAAGGTCAACTCGGCCACAATTTTTTATTTTTTTAAATTTGTTTTATTATTTATTTTTAGTAAAAAATAAAAAATAACAACAAAATATGAATTTTTTGAATTATGTTTTTCTCTTATATGAATTATGCTTATTTTGACGTGAATTTTGCTTATCTTAACATATATATAATATCCAATAATTAATTTATGCTATATTTATCATGTCCGAGTACAAGTCGAGTACTTCCCGAGTACTCCGAGTACTCCCTACAAGGGGGTCGGCTGCCTAGGGACCGCCTAGCGAGTTTTACAACATTGGGTAGATGTCATGAAAGAGAAATCTTAAGCTTTTGAGAAATTCAAATTGTTTAAAAGTGAAGCAGGGTCGGTAACGGGCCAAACCATTAGGTGCCTTCGATTAGATATTGGAGTCGAATATTGGCCGCCGATTTTTGTTAGTATCTAAGGAATCACAAGATCAAGAGACAACTCACCTGTTCCAATAAACCTGAACAGAACGTTGTATTGGAAAGAAAGAACTGACACCTAGCCCAGACGTGCAGAAAAGTATCATGCATGACAAAAACGTGCATGGGCGTTTTTGGACTAAATCCATGAAGACGGAAGCCTATGTTATTAATAGGCTACCACCGCAAAATCAAGAGTATGTTTCACCCTATGAGAATTTGTTTAAAATTAAACCGAACATAAGCCATTTAAAGGTGTTCGAGTGTGTTTGTTACGTGTTCATACCGAACCAACTTAGAACGAAGGTGGAAAAGAAAGCTACAAGATGTATTTTTTTAGGGTATGATCAAGAGAAAAAGGGGTGGCGGTATTGTGATCCGAATATCAGAAAATGTTACGTGTCAAGAAACGTTGTGTTTGATGAAAATTCATCATGGTGGTCGAGTGAAAAAGAAGCTCTACCAGATTCTAAACACCTAACTGATAAGCTTGAAACATCTAATGTATTCCTCAATTTCAATGAAGAGGAATCCCAAACTGAGGAAGCCATAGTACAACCGGAACAGAACGAAGCCCATGGTGAACCGGGGTTCATCATCATCATACATCAAACCAAACTGGTGACCCGGAACAAGAACCGAGACGGTCGGGAAGAGATAGAACACCTGACCCGAAGTATGTTGCTAACGTAGCTATTGTCAGGGACGATGATGTCGAACCATAAACGTAAGAAGAAGCGAGTGAAAAATATGAATGGGTCGAAGCCATGGAGATGAAATTCGAGCACTAAACCAAAACGAAACTTGGGAACTCGTACCAAAACCAAGTGATGTAAAGGTTGTTACAAATAAATGAGTGTTTAAATTGAAGCGAAAATCCTATGGAACAATTGATCGGTATAAGGCGAGGTTGGTAGCTCGTGGTTTTTCTTAACAAGTCAGAATTGACTATGATGATACGTTTAGCTCGGTAGCAAAGTTTGGCACAGTACGTGTCGTTTTAGCCATTGCAGCAAGTAAGTCATGGAACCTTTGGCAAATGGTTGTTAGTAACACATTCTTATATGGCGATTTGGATCATGTGATTCACATGGAACAACCAAAGGGGTTCGAGAGTAAAGAACATCCTAACCACGTGTGTAAACTAAAGAAAGCTTTATACGGGCTGAAGCAGTCATTGAGGGCGTGGTTCGGAAAAATAAGTGAGTTCCTAGTTCATAATGGTTTTGGCATGGCATCTACTGATGCGAGTTTGTTTGCCAAACCAATCGGAACCAAAGTCGTAGTCGTTCTCATGTATGTTGACAATTTAATTATAACCGAAGATGACGAAGAAATAATCAATCAGTTGAAAGAAAACTTGTGTACTCGATTTAATATGAAAGATATGGGCATATTATGTCACTTTCTTGGTCTAGAAATTGAGTATAAAAATGATGAGTTCATTCTAAGTCAGAAACTTTATTGTTATGATTTGTTAGTCAAGTTTGGTATGTGTTGGGTCAAGAGTTTGACCCAAATGAGGAGATTTGACCTAAATGAAGAATATTGAAGATTGGAATCTTCTCAACCTCCTCAGAAACTGCTAAGTATTGAATCCGGGTACACCTTGGACCTTCGAGTAAGCTTTTACTTAGCCGAGTACAAGATTTTGCCTTCCGGGCACGGTTTACTTCAAATAATCTTCTTAAGTGGATATCCGAGCAAGGTATGCTTTTTGGTGATTTCCGAGTAAGGTTCATCTATTTGGCATATCCGAGTAAGGTTCACTTTGTCAAGCAGGATTGTTCTTCAAGACCAAGTATTTTACTCTTCCGAGTAAGGTTTGGTCAACCAAGTCCAAGAAGCCAAGTAATTGGAAGACCGGGCAAGGTATTCTTTAATAATTATGGTCCGAGTATACTTGATGAGTTGACGGAATATCTCTAAGTTATATCGAGTAAGGTTCGGCTCGAGTAAGGTATGTACTCCCGAGTACGCCTTATCAATAAGTTGTTTAACTAACAATGAGCCGAACAGGATCATAGAAGAACAAGGTTGCTCGTAAGGATTTGTCGAGAAAAGTTTGATAAATTCAAGAAGATTGAAGTCTACTCGGTGAATATTAAGTCTTCCGGGTAGGCTTTTCATTAAACTTCAGTCTTCGAGTACGCCGCGTACTCGGCCTTCCTTCAGACTTGGTAAACATAGAAGTGTACTCGGAATCAGTTTCCGGGTAGACTTTACTTTACAAATATTTTACTAAGTAAAATATTTGTAAAGTAAAGTCTACCCGGAAACTGATTCCGAGTACACTTCTATGTTTACCAAGTCTGAAGGAAGGCCGAGTACGCGGCGTACTCGAAGACTGAAGTTTAATGAAAAGCCTACCCGGAAGACTTGTTTTACACTTAGTATAATTTTTGAATATGTAAATTGAATATGTACTATCAGATAGGGTTTCTAGAAGGAATGACAGCCTGTCCTAGGTTGACAGGCCTATAAATAGAATAATTAGGGCACGCCGCCAAACACACGGAGAGAGACGAGAATACGAGAGACTGAGTGGATAAGACCGACACATTAATTAAGAGAATATTGTGTGTGTGACGGTTGTTCTAGGATTCCTCCTAAACCCTAATCGATTATCCTTTTGTATGATTAACGTTATATAAATGGAAATCTTTAGAGTGAATCCTTTGAGTGTCCTCGTATTTTGAATATTCATTGCAACCGTATGTTTGTTATTGATTCCGCCTTTAACAAACGGTCATCTTTCTAAACATAGTAACCCGTCATTAACTCTCTTGTCAACACGATTAATTTTGTGTGAGTTATGACATGATTGATTAAGATCCTATTCGAAACGACCTGACAAGTGGTATCAGAGCATGTTGCTGCTATTTTTAGAAAGATTGTTGCTGATTAAGTTTTGAAGAAGAATGACGTAAGCAGAGCACTGTTCGATTGATTTGTGACGTCAGAAGCTCTGTTCTTCATTTTTCTTCCAGATCTACAAGTTTAAGGTGTTTTCCGTTCCTTATTTCACTTAAAGCTTTAATTTTTATTGTTGAATCTTGTTCTATTCATATCAGTCACCTCAGATCTTAGAATTTATTCTCAGATCTGATTATTTTACTCTATTTTCGATAAAAGCTTAACTTTTGTTTTTAAGAAAATGTCTGGATATGAGGAACAAGAGGTGTCTACTAATAAGATACCTAGATTGTATGGTCAGGAGAACTTTACCAAGTGGAAAGTGCTTTTTGAGGCTGTTGTTTGTTATAATGATGTGGATATGTGGAATTCTATCAAGAATGGACCACAAGCTGCTGTTGAAGAAGGTGCTAATGCAAATGCTATTGCTGCTGTTAGAGAGAGAATGAGAAAGGTTGATGACAGGGCTTTGGCTATGCTCAAACTTGGTCTGTCCTGGGAAATTCTCACAAAGGTTGCACATTATCAAACTGCTAAGGCAATGTATGATGCAATCCTTGAGATGTATGAAGGGAACACTGAATTGAAGAACATTAAGAAGCAAAGACTGAAGCAACAGTTAGAAAGATTCAAGTATAGAGATGGTGAAAGGCTGAAGTCAATACTAGAACGTTTTTTGAGTATTGTGAATGAGTTGAGAACAACTGACTATGTAATGACAGACTTTGATTTAAATACAAAGTTGCTCAATTCAATGCCAAAAGAACGGTATACTGCTTGCAAATTCATCCTTCAAAAGCAAAATTTCAATGAATTGAAATTGGATGATGTAGTATGTTTTCTTCAAGCTTCTGAACTTGAAATGATTGAGAATGAAATGATCAAGGAAGATAAACCAAGTTTCAATGTGTCAAATGCTTTAATTGCTCCAATGGGGAATCTTACAACAAAGAATCAACAACAAATTCCCATCATTGAAGAACCAAGTGATCACAACAATGAGACTGCTAGGTCATTCATTGGAGGTGGTTCAGGTAGTCAAAGTGGTCAACAGAGGTTTAATGTTCAATTGATTGATGATGATTCAGCCTCTGTGGGAAATGAAAATGCTCAAAGTGCTGGTACAGGGCATGTTCAAGGGAATGATGCACAAGCCCTAATGTCTATGTTCACTGAGTCCTACAATGCATTTGTGGCCAAAAACATGATTCACACAAGTGTAGTGCAGGATGATTTGGAACAAATAGATGCTGATGACCTTGAAGACATGAATCTCAAATGGCAAGCTGCAATGTTGGCATTAAGAAGCAAGAGACTGTTCAACAGAACTGGTAGATCACTAGTTTCTGGACCAAATGAGAGAATAGGATTTGATAAGTCCAAGGCTATCTGCTACAACTGTCAACAGCCTGGACACTTTGCAAGAGAGTGCAATTTGCCAAGGAACTTTCAAGTCAATCAGTTCCAACAGCCTAGAAACCAACAACAATACCAGCAGAATGTGCGTAGAAACAACAACCAGCAGAACTTCAACAATAACCAAGGATTCAATCCCAACAACAACAACTTCCATCCAAACAACAACTTCAATCCCAATTTTAATAACCACTATCAGCCTCAGATGAACAACCAGCAGGGCATGAATCAGAATCAAGTATATCAAATGAACAACAATCAGAATCAAGCTGTTCAAATCCCTGCAACTCAAAACATTCCAGCAAACCAAAATCAACCAAGAAATCAAGGCAATGTGGCAGTAACTTCTCAGCATGAGGGAAGCTTTGACTGGAGTAACCATGAGGAAGATATAGCAGATGATATCAGAAGAGCTAATGTGGCATTCATGGCCATAGACTCTGCATCTTCATCTAAGGTACATTCTGATCCTAATGCTGATTTACCTAAACTTGTCAATGAATTAAAAGAAAAGATTGGTAAGTTGGAAAGTGAGTGTTTTAAGAAGCAAAGCATTATCAATTCTTATGAGGCAAGTGAGATTGTTAGTGAGGAAAGAATGAAAAGTTTGGAAGAGGATTGTATGAATAGCTATAGAGGTCAGACAAGATTCACAACAGAAATTAGTGGGTTGAAGAAGATGGTGATTGATGAAAAGGTGCTGAATACAAAGCTGCAAACTGAAAATGAATTCCTAAAGAACTTAGTTTCAACTGGAAACATTTGTGGAATTCTGAATAAAGTAAAAGATGATGAAAAGTACAAGGCTGTTCTACCACCATTCAACAACAACTTTATGCCTAAAGTTGACAAAGAAAAGAGAAGTGCTTATCTACAACAATTCAAAGATGTGTTTCAAGACAAAGAAGATGTTCTAGATTTGTACAAGAATGTTGAGGTGAGTGAAGATCGTGAATTTGTTATGAAGAAAGAAATGAAAGAGGAAAAGTCAATTGGAGTTCAAGTCTCTGAAGATGACTTTGATTCAGATGAATTAGATCAAGATGATCTAAGTGATTTGAGTGATCAAATCACTGAAAAAGAAATTCAAGCTGCTGAAAACGGAAGAAAATATAAAAAGCCTGAATCTGTTGATCAACTTCCAAAGTATCCTCCAGTTACACATAAAATGAAAAGAATGAATGAGCAAATTAAGAGAGAACATGTTTCGTTTGACATTGGTGAAAAGAAGAATGTGAGTTACAATGCTGTCAGACCTCCAAGCAAAAAGTTTTTGGAGAAGTTAGAAAAGAACAAGAAAAAGAAGGTAAATAAGAAAGAAATGGATATAGAATATTTTACTCCTATTTATCCTATCTTTTCAAGTGTTGAAGACTTTGAAGTGGGAGAGGTAGAAACTGTTGAGGAATATGAAAGAAGGAAGTCAAGATATAGATAGAATGAAGATGATCAACCACTGGACTTAAAAAGGGTTGTCTTTGTTAAAGGGAATGTGGAAAGAAGTGACATCAGAATGGCTGAGTTTGTACCATTCTCAATTGATTTTGACAATCTGAAAAATAAAAAGACAATTGGTGTAAGAGAGCCCAAACCAAGTGAAAGATTCAGGAAACCACAAGAACATGAGATGTTCAAAAGAAAGGTGTGGTGTAAAAAGTGTGATGAATATGGACACCATACTGATTCATGTAATGAGAGACTCAAGTTTCAGCCATTTCATGTCCCAAATGGAACAAAGTTTGGTCAAGATTTTGTTGTGTACAAAGAGAAGTATGCAATGTATTTGGGAAAGGGAAATGTGAATAGAAAAGAGATACGAGTTGAAGTGAAGGCTGAGACAAAGAAGAAGATGCATATGACTGAAAATGTGAAAAGAAGTAAATCACCTCAGAAGCAAAAGCAGGTGATAAGGGAAAACCAGTCATTGAAATTCACCAAGAATACTCATTCAGTCAAATCTGATGAGTCACAGGAATCATCAGGCAGTGAGAAATCAAAAAGAAAAACTGTATATCAAAGAAAGAAACAAGCTGTACTCACTGGTGATGAAAAGTTCTTGTTAAAACATGGATATGAACCACAAGGTTTCACTTGGAAACCTAGAACTGAAGCTAAAGTTGAAGCTGTGACTGATGTAAGAAACTTCTCAGAAACTAAGGACTATGTCTTACAAGAAAAGAGAACTGCCTCAGTTGAGCTTCACAATTCAGTTTCACTTGTCAAGACACCAAGAGAATGTGGATATGAAACTGACCATTCAGAGAACTTGGAGATCACTCATGAAGATCCTGAACCTACTACACTCACTTCCCAAGCTGCCACTGAAATTGACACTGATAAGTTGCAAGTTGAAGAAGCTTGCATCTCATCACTGAACTAATCAAATTTCTCTTTGTGCAGGAACATGCCACTCCATTGAATGATATATGGTATATGGATAGTGCCTGTTCTAGGCACATGACCTGTGACAAGAGGTCACTGGTGAATTATGTAGAGAAGTATGAGGGTCCAGTTGCCTTTGGGAGTGATGAAAATGGAGGAAAGATTGTGGGTAAAGGGATATTGACAAATGGGAAGGTGTATTTTGACAATGTCTTTTATGTTGAGGGACTACAATACAACTTGTTGAGTATATCTCAAATGTGTGATAAGGGTTACAAAGTCAGTTTTGATGACTCTCATTGTTTCATCTTAAAACCTGAGTTTGTGATCCCACCTGAAATGATTATGATGATGGCACCAAGAAATGGCAACTTGTATGAGTTGAATATGAAAGATGCTATTTCAAGAGGTGGTGCATGTTTTGTTTCCAAGGCCACTGAAAATGAATCTATATTGTGGCATAGGAAGTTGTGTCATGTGAACTTAAAGAATATGAATAGACTGGTCAAGGGTGAACATGTGATTGGTTTACCTACAAGAGAATTTAAGTCAGATGATCATTGTGACTCATGTCGGAAGGGAAAACAACACAAGACTACTCATAAGACAAAGCTCATCAACTCAATTGATCAACCGCTTGAGTTACTTCACATGGATCTTTTTGGTCCTGTGAGTGTACCAAGTATTGGAAAGAAAAGATACTGTTTGGTGATCATTGATGACTATTCAAGATATACTTGGGTTTATTTCCTAAGTACCAAAGATGAGACTGCTGAGTTGATTAAAGGTTGTGTCACAATGATTGAAAACAAACTGAATAAGAAAGTGAATATGCTTAGAAGTGACAATGGTACTGAGTTCAAGAATGGAGTTATGGAAGAATTTTGTGCTATGAAAGGAATACTTCAACAATTTTCAGCTCCAAGAACTCCTGAACAAAATGGTGTTGCAGAAAGGAGAAACAGAACACTAATAGAAGCTGCAAGAACCATGTTGGCTGATGCTAACTTACCTGTCACATTCTGGGCTGAAGCAATCAACACTGCTTGTTATGTTCAGAACAGAGTGCTTGTGAACAAAAGGCATGTTAAAACTCCATATGAGATTTTCAACAATAGAAAGCCTTACATCAAGTTCTTCAAGCCCTTTGGCTGCAAATGTTTCTTATTAAACACTAGAGACTATTTGAACAAGTTTCAAACTAAGTCACTAGACTGTTTCTTTGTTGGATATTCTACTCACTCAAAGGCTTACAGAGTTTATGTGAAAGATCACATGAGTGTGATAGAGTCATCTGACATTATTTTTAATGAGAATCAATTCAACACAGTCAGTGGTGCAACATGGCTGTTTGATCATGAAAAATTGATAAAGTCATTCAAGATTTATTCTGAAGACTTTGATGATACATACTACAAGACCAATGTACTTGAAGAAAATAAGAAGAAAGAACTGGACTTGGAAGAATTGTAGAAGAAAGTTGCTAGAACAGAAAAAGAATACACTTTTGTGAATAGCTCCACAAACTATGACATTGAACAAGATCAGGAAATGACAAGTCAAGATAGTACTGATGTACAAAATGATCATGTTCATAATGGGAGTGACACAGGCAACAAAACAAATGATGAAGAAGCTGCAACAACAGCAAGATTCCAAGACTTGTTTCAAAGTTTGAATCTGGGAAACAATGGTGCATCCACTTCAAGACAACATAATGATGAAGCACCAGAGTTTCATGATGCAGAAGCTGATTTGATCATTGAAGAACCTGAAATCAATGAAACAAATCTTGACACAAATTTGTCTACAACTATGATAATACAAACTCCTACTGTTGAAAAGAATCATCCTGCTGAAAATATCATTGGTGACCTGCATGAAAGAGTAACAAGAAGTCATTCTGAGATAGCTAACATCTGTCTGTACTCTTGCTTTCTATCCCAATTAGAACCAAAGAATATTGCTCAAGCTTTAAAAGACAGTAGTTGGGTAGAGGCAATGCAAGAGGAATTGGCTCAGTTTAGAGATTTACATGTATGGGATCTTGTAGACAAGCCACATGTCATATATGCAATAGGAACCAAATGGGTGTTCAGAAACAAAAGGGATGAAAGGGGTTTGGTGATTAAGAACAAAGCTAGACTTGTAGCACTGGGATGTCTTCAAAAGGAAGGGATAGACTTTGAGGAAGTGTTTGCACCAGTTGCAAGACTGGAAGCCATAAGGATTTTTCTTGCATATGCTGCCTCAAAGAACATAAAAGTATTCCAGCTTGATGTCAAATCTGCATTCCTTAATGGAAAGATTGATGAAGAAGTATATGTGACTCAACCACCAGGTTTTGAGGATCCCATGTATCCAAACAGGGTGTATAAGCTAAACAAAGCCCTTTATGGTTTACATCAGGCTCCTAGAACTTGGTATGATGAGTTATCAACTCATTTACTTGAAAATGGCTTCACAAGGGGAGCCATAGACAAGACACTCTTCTACAAAAGACAAGGGTCAGATTTGCTGCTTGTACAAGTCTATGTTGATGATATCATCTTTGGATTTACAAATGAAAATATGTGTTTGGAGTTTGAAGAGGTGATGAAGTCCAAGTACAGCATGAGTTCCATGGGTGAAATGAATTTCTTTTTAGGACTACAAGTTCAACAAAAGGATGAAGGAATCTTCATTCACCAAGCTAAGTATGTGCAGGACATTCTGAATAAGTTCAGCTGTCATGATTACAAGGCTACCTCAACTCCAATGGACACCAAAGAAAAGATGATAGCTGATGAAAAGGGGGGGGTCAGTTGATGAACATGAATACAGAGCCAAGATTGGATCACTGATGTATCTGACTGCAACAAGACCAGATATCATGTTTGCTGTGTGTGTATGTGCAAGGTTCTAATCAAATCCAAAAGTCTCTCACATGAATGCTGTGAAAAGAATATTCAGATATTTGAAGGGAAGACCAGACTTAGGGATTTGGTATCCAAAGAACCAATCCTTTGATCTGATTGCATATACAGACAGTGACTATAATGGATGTAATATGAGTAGAAAGTCAACATCAGGAGGTTGCCAGTTTTTGGGTGAAAGGCTAGTGTCATGGCAATGCAAGAAACAGACCACAGTGTCAATCTCCACTGCAGAAGCTGAATATGTTGCTGCATCTGCCTGCTGTGCACAAGTTCTCTGGATTCAGAATCAGATGCTGGACTATGGTTTGAATTTTCTAAACACCCCTATTCTGATTGATAATACTGCTGCATATTTTACTGTTAAGAATCCTGTGCAACATTCTAAGACTAAGCACATTGAAATCAGACATCACTTCATCAGAGATTGCAGTGAAAAAGGTTTGATTGAAATGCAAAGAGTTGATACAAGTGATAATCTGGCTGACCTATTCACCAAACCACTTGATAGAACCAGGTTCAACTTTCTTTTGAAAGCCCTGGGGATGATCAACTCTGATGAAATCTGATTAAGAATGTGTGCTTAGTTGTGTACCTCTATGTGCTACTTGAATATTTTAGAAGAGGTTACACAAGTTGAATATGTTGCTGAATATGCTGCTGAATATGTTGTTTAATATGTTTTGATTATGTCACTGTTTTGATGTTAACTGATAGGTGCTTGAGTAACTATCTGTGCAATTTGATTGAATTTGATGATAATACTTGACTATCTTGTTAACTGATCTGATGTTATGATAAGTAATTTGATCTGTGTAGGTGAGATTAATTGCTTATATAATGTCATGAGTAATCACATGTTTATGGTTACTTGAATATGATCTTAATCTGATCTTCTGAAATTGTTAAGGTAGAATAGACATTGAATGAGATTACAGTCTGTTTTCTTAATGATGATAGAATGATTAAGATTTGAGTATGTGATGCAACTGTTTGTGTCAAAATGTGTTTTATGTCAAAATTATGTGATTCAATGAAATTTATAATGAATTTTGCATAAATACTATATTTTAGTCAAAACATGAGCAAGTTGATTAATGGTGTAGAGATATGATAAGATTATTCAGTTCAAGCTTTTAAGAAGCTTAAAAGAAGGATTTTTAAAGGAAAAGATCTCAAACAGTTGTTTTTGCTGAAAATTATGTCATTTGCCCAGTTGGAAGGACATGCACTTGTGTATGTTTGGTCCTTAAATCTATATAGATTCAAAGGATAGCCATTGACCAGAAAACTGAATGCATTTGGGGCAATCATGACTTGTTTCTTATTCCTTCACTTAAAACTATATCAATAACTCTGACTTTGAAAGGACATATATTCTCATGTATGTTTGGTCATGTTGACCACTTTTGGTCAAACAGGATAGCCATTAACCTGACAATGAAGAGATATTGGGGTGATTGAATATTAAACTGTATTTATGGGAAATGATAGTACATTGACTACTTAGCTGATCTTATGGAATTAATAGGCTAAAAAAGGCCTTAGTATAGTCTTTAACATGTATGGTTGCTTTCCCATGATGATGTAAAATCTAAGGTGATATAAACATAATGAAAATGCTGATCATTATGTGGAGATGCATAGTTGTTTTGCATATCTCAAGATAGATCTCTCCGAATGATATGGCAGAAAAGTGATTACCCAGTCATACACAAGTCTGTTGTTATTTGATCAACCAAAATGAAACATTTTTTTTATATGACAAAGAACATGCTTTAAGAAAATTTGAGAAAATATCAAAAACAAGGGGAAGAATGAATAAATCAACCAAAAGTTGATGAATGTTTTAAATATTTTATCAAACAAGAGGGTTACAACAAGAACTACAAAGATGTTGACAAAAACTGTCTCATCTTGAATGAAAGGCATGTTGCTAACTGTAAGTCCAACGCTCAACCTCTATACATGTTTGAATATCAAAATTACAAAAAAATACAATAAGTTCTGTCATACAAAAACTATTTTTGACCAAATACAGGAGGTTGGAGTCAAATTGGGGTGATCTGGGGAAAGCCAAATAAGCTTTGAGAAGAGATATGAGGCATCATAGCACAGTGTTGACCATTATTGCATTATGCTCAAATTGAATCTTAATCATATCACCAAAGAGATGAAAATCATGCTAAGTTTATACCTGCTGTTAACCTATCTAAGTTGTCATAATAATGCTGAGAGTGAAGTAATGAGATAGCTACTTAGTCAATATGATCCCATTCCTGAGATCTTTTCAGTTTATAAAAGAAATTGTTTTGAAGTGAAGTATAACTGAAATTTGATCTCTTAATGCACCATTTGCTCTTAAACTATGTTCTAAAATGATACATAACTTAGAAATGTCTTTGAAAAGGGGTTTAAGTCAAAAAGTGTTGCATTTTGCCTAAAATAGGCTGAATATGTAAGTTCGAGTAAGGTTTGATGATTTCCAACCTTCTCGAGCACAAACTGTTTGAATATGTATTTTCGGGTAAGATTATTGAACTGTAACCTTTCCGAGTATAGAACAGTTGATTATGTGTGAATATGTTGTTTCGGGTAAGGTTTGACAACTTTCAACCTTTCTGAGTAAGCTTAGTCATTTTTGACTAACATTATGATTTTCGGGCATGCTTTGAAGTGTTTACACTGTTGCACTCACTTTCCGAGCAAGCTTGAAGTCTTGAGATGATTATGTGTTAAAATAGCTAACGGTTAACAAGAAATTCTTGTTTCGAGTAAGCTATGCATATTTTATGTTAGCTTCGAATAAGCTATGCATGTAATATGCTGATTTTGTTTTCAAGCAAACTTTGTGAACTCAAGTAAGTACACCGAGTAAGCTTTGTGTGAATATGTTGTTAGGAAACCGGGCACGCTTAGATGTTACTGTTTAAGTTTGTCACTTTTCGGGTATGGTTTGATATGATAAGTTCCCTCGAACAAAGGCATACCTGATGATTGAATGTGTTTATCCTAGCAAGCTTTGTGCTAACTTAGGATTTTCGAGCAAGCTTCATGAAATTTTAGACTACAGCACACTTAAATGTTTATGTGTTTAATTTCATTCCGAGCATGCTCTGTGATATATGTGTTTATGATTTTTTTTAAATTACAAGTGTTTTCGGGCAAACTTTGTTTTCCGAGCACACTTTATATTTCGGGTACACTTGTGTTCCTTTAATATACTTGGTAATTTTCAAAACCCAACTTTCTGAGTACACTGTCTGCTAGAATTTGGTTTCGAGCACACTTTGTATTATATGAAAGTTATTCGGGTATACTTTGCATAAGATTGTTGTCCTAGCACACTTTACATTTGAAAGAGTGCTCGAGCACAATCTTCATACAAGCATACTTGAATGAATGCATTGATTGAATATGTGAGTTAGTATGATGAAATTGTTAAGACTCATACTTGAATGATTACGTTGTTTGAATATGTTAGTGATTATGATTTTTAGGGTTCATGCTAGATAAGTTTTAATTTGAATTTGAGAAATTTTTGGAGGATCTTAATTGATTCTTAGTAAGAATGTTTATTTGATAACTATATTTGATTATTTGTCTTGCGATTTATTTCTCAAGAAATCAAGTATTTCGGGTAAGCTTTCTTCATTATATCTTAACTTTAAATTAATTTACTTGATCGAGCAAGGTTCAAATAGAGAAGTATTCGGGCAAACTTCACATTCAAAATGAAAATTTTTCGAGTAAAGTTTGACCGAGTAAGGTTTGTTAGTGGAAGAAGATCGAGTAGACTTTGGATAAATTAATTTTTCGAGTAAGGTCTTATGATTTTAAATGAGATTAAATGTTTTTAATATATCAAGTGGATAACGTTACTGGTAGACAGCTAGTAATTCACAAGAAGACAAAAATCATTTAAAACCCACTTTCAAAATGTATAAAAGAGGGACTTAAGCAAATTTCTTCTACTTTATTTCCCTCTATCTCTCTCCTTCCACTGCAAATCTCTCTTACTAAGAAAAATAACCGACTTATCGAATTCAAGATTAATCCAAACCCTAATTTTTATCAGCCACTAATTTCCGACTTGGTAAGCATAAAATTTTATGTTTTCCGATCACGATTAGATTGTTATTATGACTTGATTATGTATTCGAGTACTAACACTCTGTTTATGTGTTTAGGTTATTAATTTGTCGAAGAACAGTTATGGCAGACAACGAGCCGAAGTATGTGTTTGAGCCAAAGCACAATATGTGCGTACTACTACAAGTAACACCAGAAAATGAACCGATGGCTCGGATGATCGTATGGATGGCACGGTCAAACATTAGCTTTGCACTCACTGAATGCCCGATTATTTACAGAAATCACTCCTTGGATTTCTGGAGATCAGCAGAGCTTATTGAAGACGGTAATGAAAGACGAATCGAGGCAACCGTGGCCAGACAGGAGATACAGATCACTGAAAGATTGATCAGAAGATGTTTAAGACTGAATGACGATGATCACAATCACATCAGCTTCGATACAAAGCATCTGTTGAAGATTTTTAGAGAAACTATGGGGTATCAAGGAAATGTCCATAAGGGACAGTTTCAGAAGGGATTATTTCCAATGTTGTACAGATTTCTGATTCATCACATCATACATGGATTTGCTCCGAGAAAGGGATCATGGACTCTGATGAGTCTTGATCTAGCAAATGCCACCGTTGGAACAATCTATGATCTGCCATTTAATTTTTCCAAGACGATCTTTGATGGGCTGGTGGGGAATCTAAAGAAACCGGAAAGAAAAATATTTTTACAGTACCCGAGATTCCTGCAGATCATATTCAATAGCACACTACAAGATTTACCAACAATTGGAACCACCCATAAACTGCAAGATCCCGATGCCTACAAGAGAATAAAGAATCCTGGTGTTTTTAACAATTTTGATGCAAGTATTCCATTGGAAATTCTGCCATGGTTATTAAACCATGATTTGGCTATAATGCATGTGCCTGAGCTGACCTCAGAGGAGGAAGAAGGGAGTGATGAGGAGAGTTCTGAAGGAGACTCTAATGATGATGTTGATGGAAATGACGGGGGAGATGGTCTGGATATGTAGATTATGGCACCAGTACAGGGGGAGCAACATGAAGAACTTGAACAACCTATCCCTACACTACCACAATCACCACCACATACCTCACCACATCAAACACCACCTCAATCTTTCAACTTAGACCAACCAGAAATCTCTACACAACACACACAATCCCCATCCATCACGGAACAACCCACTTATGAGCCATTCCCTACAACACCACCCGCAAGCCAACAAGATAACACACTTCAAAGAAATATTGAACTAATGTTGGAGAATGATGAGTTGAAGAGGAGAGTTGAGGAGGTTAGGGATGAAAATATTGAGTTGAGTAGAAAGAATGAAGAGCTAACAGGTGAAAATGAAATATTGTTGAAAAGGTTAGCTGATGCTGAATTAATGATTCGAACCCTGGTGCAGGAGGTTGAGAAGACCTCAGCTGCCCCAAAACAGGGGGAGAATATGGATCAAAATGATGTGACTGATGCTGAAAGTGCTGAAAATATTGATGGTTTGATGATGATCATGAATGAATATGATGAAAGTGATGAATCTGTAATGAATGTGAATGATGATGTTGAGAATGTGCTGACAGAAGAGTTGACTGAGATTGTAAATGAAGAAATAAGTGTGGAGAATGTGAATGTGAATGCTGCTACTGAGGAACTAGAACACACTGAGCCAATTGATGATCAAGAAGCTAGTTCCAAGAGGGTAGAGCATGACTCTGAATTGGAAGACTTATTTAGAGATATTGATGAGTTTGAAAGTGATGAACAAGAGGATGAAGAACAGGTGATGAGAAGAAAAGAAAAGGGTAAAGAGATAGCCACAGATGAAGAACCTGTTGTATATGTTGAGAATAATGTATCCTTTGTTGATACTGCTGCTGCTGCCCTTGCTGAGAGAGAAAGACTTATTAAAGAATCAATGGAAAGGGAAGCAATTGCCCATTCCTTGACTGAAGAAGAATTGGCACAGCAGGACCTATTGATCAATGAAGCCAATGTAGCAAAAGAAATATTTCAAGATGTGGCAGATCAAGAGGTTATTGATATTCTGGTGAATATGAACAAAACTCAAGAGTTTGATGACTCTTTGAGAAAGGTGGTTAATAAGTTTCAGGAACAACAAGAGCAGACTGTTGAACCATCAACCAATCTTAACACTGACATGATTATACCTGAAGAGATTGGGGAGTCAATTGCATCTGCAGCTGCCAAGAAATGGGCAGAACAGGTTAAGGAGGATATGAAAAAGAACCCTGCTAGTAAATGGGGAGAAATAAGATATGAAAAGACCTATCAAAGAAGAAAGAAATCTGCTGAACAGACTGATGATGAACCAATCAGGGCAATCCCCTTGAAAACACTGAAACCAGGAGAAAAATTACCAGGGGTCCCTGATGTTGATGTCCCTGAGGTTGAGGTTCATGATGTTGATGTTACTGAACCAGAGCATCCTGCGTCTGATGAACCAAAGATAGATGCCATGAATGATCTATCAGATGATGGGGAGGATGACTCTGAGGAGTCTAATGGAAAGGGTGATGATCACCCTGATCAAGGAGGTGAGAAAGTTGACACAAGCTCTACTGCTGAGACCCCTCAAGATGAAATGACTTATATTCAAAGGGGCATAATTGAAATAAATGCAGAGGAAGTCCTAAAGAAGGTTGAGAAAAGAAAGAAAAATACTGAGCACTATAAAACTTTTTTGAAGGTTAGAGGCTATCCTGAAGCTGCTTTAGAAAAATACACTGCAGAACAAATTCAAGATCTTTATAACAGTGAGAAAGAGATAGTTGCAGAAAAGTTTGTGAAACAAGATGATAAGATTGAATTGGAAGAATTAAAGAAAAAGTACGATGGAATGTGTGGTTATCTGATTGAGAAAGGGATAAAGCCTGAGGTTGTGAGAAACTTGAGCAAAGAGGCAGTATTTGACCAATATTCCAAAATGAAAAAGAAAGAGATGAAAAGGGTCCAAACTGAGAGCTCAATTATGAAAGAAACTGATGGTGAGCCACCTGTGAAGAGAAGAAGGATCAAGACTGTGAGGGAGAAAGAGAAGGAACTAGAGAAAATTGATAAAGCTCCTATCCCTCAGCCAGAACAGCCTGAGCCTGAGTCTGATGAAGAGAAATTCTTGCCATGGGAGAATGAGGAAATGATAAACATTCTCAGGAACATAATGATACATCAAAGAGGCATGACTGAAGCTGATTTCAATGCCCTGGAAAAGGTTGATCTGAAAGACTTATTTTATATCCAAAAGGCAGAATGGGAAAAGGCCTTAAGGGAGGGTGAAAACCCTAGGTATTATGCAGATGGAAGGTTTGTACCAGCCAGATCAGCAAATACAGTGGGAATGGCAAAGATGTTGAATGAGCTTCACAAGCATGAGGTGAATGTGAGAGAGCTTGAAAATTTACCAACTGAAATGGTGGAGGCCACATACAGAAAATTCTTTAATTTGGGTCCTGAAAAGCCAAGAAAGTCCATTCCTATTAGACCTCCATTTCATCAGAGATTCCTTAGAGGAAGAGGTCATGGTGGAAGAGGTGAATCAAGCAGCTCAGTGCAACAAAGAACAAGACCACAGTCTGATGTGGATCTACCCAGAGAGCTGTACTATGATTCAATTACTGATTCTATGAAAGTGATTATGGAGAGCAGAATGCTAAGGGAGATTGTGGTCAGAAGTGACTTCCGTGAGTATAATGAAGATCAATTAAGAAGGATGGCCACACTTCACTTATATGATTACAGGAACAGGGACAGATCAGCAGGAAGAAAAATGAATGACTTATCTAAGTATCTGCAAGAACAGGCTGCTGATGGGTTCAAATTTTTGAAAGAAAAGAGAAGTTGGAGACTGATCCAACTTCACAAGTCAAAGAGGTCAGAAAAACTGAAGAAAATGGACAGGGCTGAACTGAACTACCAGATGAGAGTCCGAGATCAAAATCCTCTGTCCAACATGGAGACTTGTATAAGCTTGGGAAGAAGGATGAGAAGGCCAAATTACACAGTGCAGAAAAACGGTGTCATTACAGAAGTTGAATACAAAGAAGACACTGGCCACTATGTGCTGAGGAATTCAGATGGGAAGGCCTTGGCAACAATCAAGAAGGATGCAGATCTGACATGCCTACATATTGATGATCTTGCTGATATAAGAGACTTGGTGATACAAGAAGGACACAATCACTACCAAGTGCTCAATATATTCAGAGAAAGGGCAGCATCTGTGATCCAACTGAGAAGACAAGCAACCTACAATGAGAGGAAAAGACAAATGAGATAGAATAGGCTTTGCTTTGTAATGTCTTCGGACAAACCTTTGATTATGTAAAGTTTTACTTATGTAATTCAATTATGAAATTTGATGTGTATTTTGCTAAGTGTAAGTAACCATATAGTGTTTTGGGTCAGCTGAGGTGTTCCAATCTAGGGGGAGATTTTTGGGTCAAGAGTTTGACCCAAATGAGGAGATTTGATCTAAATGAAGAATATTGAAGATTGGAATTTTCTCAACCTCCTCAGAAACTGCTAAGTATTGAATCCGGGTACACCTTGGACCTTCGAGTAAGCTTTTACTTAGCCGAGTACGAGATTTTGCCTTCCGGGCACGGTTTACTTCAAATAATCTTCTTAAGTGGATATCCGAGAAAGGTATGCTTTTTGGTGATTTCCGAGTAAGGTTCATCTATTTGGCATATCCGAGTAAGGTTCACTTTGTCAAGCAGGATTGTTCTTCAAGACCAAGTATTTTACTCTTCCGAGTAAGGTTTGGTCAACCAAGTCCAAGAAGCCAAGTAATTGGAAGACCGGGCAAGGTATTCTTTAATAATTATGGTTCGAGTATACTTGATGAGTTGATGGAATATCTCTAAGTTATATCGAGTAAGGTTCGGCTCGAGTAAGGTATGTACTCCCGAGTACGCCTTATCAATAAGTTGTTTAACTAACAATGAGCCGAACAGGATCATAGAAGAACAAGGTTGCTCGTAAGGATTTGTCGAGCAAAGTTTGATAAATTCAAGAAGATTGAAGTCTACTCGGTGAATATTTTACTTAGTAAAATATTTGTTAAGTCTACCCGAAAACTGATTCCGAGTACACTTCTTTGTTTACCAAGTCTGAAGGAAGGCCGAGTACGCTGCGTACTCGGAGACTGAAGTTTAATGAAAAGCCTACCCGGAAGACTTGTTTTACACTTAGTATAATTTTTGAATATGTAAATTGAATATGTACTATCGGATAGGGTTTCTAGAAGGAATGACAGCCTGTCCTAGGTTGACAGGCCTATAAATAGAATAATTAGGGCACGCCGCCAAACACACGGAGAGAGACGAGAATACGAGAGACTGAGTGGATAAAACCGACACATTAATTAAGAGAATATTGTGTGTGTGACGGCTGTCCTAGGATTCCTCCTAAACCCTAATCGATTATCCTTTTGTATGATTAACGTTATATAAATGGAAATCTTTAGAGTGAATCCTTTGAGTGTCCTCGTATTTTGAATATTCATTGCAACCGTATGTTTGTTATTGATTCTGCCTTTAACAAACGGTCATCTTTCTAAACATAGTAACCCGTCATTAACTTTCTTGTCAACATGATTAATTTTGTGTGAGTTATGACATGATTGATTATGATCCGATTCGAAACGACCTGACAGTATGCTTGACTCTAAACCCTCAAATACTCTTATGGATACTGTAATAAAGTTGAGTGCAGACAAAGGAAAAGAGTTGGAGGATGCCACTATGTACCGGAAGATAATTGGTAGTTTAATTTATCCTACATTAACGAGGCCCGGTCTAGCATTTGTTGTAGGCGTCTTAAGTCGGTATATGGAGAAGCCGCGAAAACCGCATTTGGAAGCTGCAAGACAAGTTCTAAGGTATATTAAGTCCGCTATAAATTATGGTATTAAATTCAAGAAGCACTCGAAACTTGAACTTGTTGGTTATAGCGATGCGGACTACGTCGGGGATTTAGATACGCGTAGGTCCACGACCGGCTGCCTGTTTATGTTGGCTGTTAGTGCTTCGGTGTAGCAAAATACAACTGACTGTGGCGTTGTCTACTACCGAGGCGGAATACTGAGCGGCTGCTATGGCTACTCAAGAATTGGTGTGGCTAAGGTTATTGATGAAAGATCTAGACCAGGAGTTGGAAAATGATGAGGTAACTTTGTTTTGTGATAATATGTCATCAATTAAGGTTGCTGAGAATCCAACTTTTCACGCGAGAACGAAACACATCGAGGTTCATTACCACTTTGTGAGAGAGAAAGTGTTGCAGAAAGAAGTGAACATGGAGTATGTTAATACTCAAGATCAATTAGCGGACATGTTTACTAAAAGTTTACCGGGACCAAAGTTAATCGAGTTATGCAGGAACATGAAGATGGAAGTTGATGTTGATGTTGAGAGGGAGTGATAAAATTACAACATCAAAGGGCGGTTCGGTTTATCTTGAAGGGGTGGTTTGGAGAAGATCTAAAACTCAAGGGTTGAAGTGAAATATAAATACTTGAGTATTTAGTTTATGTAGTTTTTTTATTTTAATTACTTTTGGGTTTTTGAGTTTGAGTCGGTCTGTAGAATCCAAGTTGGAATAGGGTTAGAATATAGGGTATTATATAAACCCCTTCTCTTTATTTCTTTTTATGTGTCTTCTTTTGTTTTCCAATTAATAAACAAAGAGTCAAACAATTCACTCAAGATTGGTATGGCTTTGGTTCTTGATATTCACTTGCTAAAAGTTATTAAAGAAAAACAAGACAAAGCGTATGCCGGTATTTTAACATAAAGTAGAATCATAGATATAAGATATCACTTCAAAATAATGTGCAATCGACAAATATTTGGGTTTAGGATGTAGTGCAAGTGTTCAGCTTCACTTGTTTTATATACATTTGTTTTTAGGGGTAAATTTGTAATTGTGAAGCGTGTAACTCTACTTGTTTATAGAATCCACTATTACCAAAGTCATAACTGACTTAATAAGGTCAAAAGACCTCAAACTCAAAGTCCACTAAAATTGGCACTTATTGTGAAGTTATTTCCTTCCCATCTACAGATTGCACATTTATCATTAATGCCTTGGGGTGTTACATACCATTTAAACATCCACGTTACCTTTGACGTAAAACAACAAATGTGATAGAAACAAGATCAAATCTTCTGCCTTATCTTTTCGTCTTACACACATGTAAATATAACGCACAATACTATAATATTATGCTGCAATACAAGTCTGTACCATATAATACAAATAGGACACAAAATGAGAAGAAAAGTCCAATAATATTATTCACTTACTATTATAACTGTGTCAGCATATAATAACACATTAACAACACATGGATTCCCTCAAACTTTACAAACCAATCAATGGTCCTTCCAACTGCTAACCAGCCCCTTTGAGTGATTGTGGCAGTTTCTGAAGGCATATTAGTAATTACTCTATACTATGTTCACTCAGCAGCTCATATGAGTTCTCATTCACCCAATGCAATTACAACAAAAACATCATCAAGAGCCCACTTAACGGGCTTACCCTTGTCTACCGAGTTTATTATCGCGCGGTCTGCTGTTGCCAGACGATACCCAATAACAACTTCATGCCTTTCACGACCCCTGATCATGATATCATAAAAACACACTTCTTCTTGATCATACACAGAACTCTGCTGGTTTAATACACATCTCGTTTCCCTACGATATGGGTAAATCAGACCAAGTCAAAACGACTACCTTTTAGGAGGTGTGTGTGATTATCTGACACGACACAAAAACATAACACGAACCTAACCAAGAATTTGTGGATTTGGGTTAAGTCTAAACGAGTTCAACTCAGTTTTGGGTTGAAGCCACAGACATGTTTATCTATACAAGTCGGGTTTAGGTCGATCTGGTAGGTTTGTGAATTAACCCATTTACTTAAGTAACTTTTCTAACAAATGTCTTTTTTATGTCATAAAAAATTTAAAGTCAAAAGATCAAAGAAAAATAGGGATCGGGTTTTAAAGTTTAAACATATTATACATATTTGTAGTTTTGCTTGTAAAATTGTAATCTTATAGTATTAATCTGCAAAAGTATAAAATAAAATAAAAATGTTAAACGGGCCCTGCTCGTGTCAACCTGCGAATACGCGTGTCATGTCTGCAGGGGCAAATCTTAATGAGGCCCATTTAACCTGCGAATATGTGTCGTGTCTGCAGGGGCATATACGAACATGACCCATTTAACACGCCTAAATAAGTTGAGGTTGGGTTGGCTAGAAACACTACATGTTCAAATCTATTGCATCTTCCTTGAATATTTGGTGTGTCAAATATGATGCCAGAAATTAAATAAGTTCAATAAAAATATGAACCTTTTACACAAACAATTTACAATGCTTTGTGCACTAGAAACACTTACCAATACCATTAAACCCATTTTCATTTTAGCTAATAATTATAGTGTTAAGACGTTCGACCCGTTAAGAAATGAAGCAAAACCATAATTAACTCATTCACAAGTAGATCAACGGTTACCTCTTCTGCAAAGAGTTCCTCAAGAACACGGTTTATCTGCTTATCTTCTGCTACCATTGCTAGAGCCATGCTAACAAGCTCATTTGACAGCACATAATCACTAATTTTGGTCACGGAATCAAGATTCCTAGTACGAGAATCCAGAATCTCACTTATTATAATTGATTTGTTAGAAGCTTGTTGCATCTCTCGAATCCATAAGCTATGAGAGAAACCAGATACACGGAGCGGTGTTGAGATTGTGTCTTTATGTGGAAGACGCTTTGACTGCAAAGATTGATTGAATTATCATCTTTACGAGTGTGTGTTTTAAAATATGAAGTTATCAATAATAATAAACTTTCAAGATAATAAAAGTTCAATCAAATCACCTGAATGTCTCGGATGAGGAGAAGAGTGGCTAGAGATCGCGATTCTGAATGCACAATTGAATCTTCTACCGATTCATCTGCAAGAATCAGAATCTGTTTTCAAGAGTTAGTAATCAGCAATCTCAAATTTTTCTTTTCACATTCAAACCTCCGGTTTCAGTTCTCTTGGTTTTGGTTTTGCCATTTGGGCTTAAAATTTTTGGGCCGAAAAAAAAGCCCAAAATAATGAACTTGAGCTTTAACTTTGGGCCTAAAAACTTTGTTAGATAACAATTAATCAATTATTACATATAATGCTCAAATAAATAACATAATCCACAAATTTAATAACAAAAGTTAGTTTTTCGGTTTTTACGGTTCGGTTCGGGTTCCGGTACATGCAAAACCGAAACCGAACTGGAAATTCGGTTTTTAAAAAAATGTGGAAAACTGTTGGTTTTTAATTCGGGTTTGGTTATCCTGGTTTCATGCAATTAACCCATTTGACTTGTTCTTATTTGACCTATTTTCTTTAGTTGATGTTCGTCTGCTAACCCGTTTGACCCATGAATAAAGTTAACTCCAGGTATTGATTAAACCAGCTAAAGAAATGGAACTTACAGAATCAAATGTCTCCAAAGGTAGAGTCTCCAAATGTTTTTTAATAACCGCATTCCCTACACGGTGAACAAGTTTAATGTTTTCAAGACCTGAAATATCAAGTCCTCCATCCACTAACTTTCTCTCTCTCTCCTTCTCCACCACTTCATTAAACATCCATAACTCTGAACCCGGAGCCAGAAACGCCTCTAAAACCATAATCATATCATCAATATCACGTCGCCAACCACAAAATAATATCTTTTCAGGAAATTTACGCGGGTCCACTTTTTTGGGGAAAAGACCTCTTCGTATCTGCAAGAAAGATAATGACTAAGAGCAAAATACAGATCTTTATGTTACATTACAAACCCTTTATGAACAAAATGCAAAACCAAGTAAAAAATAACAAGATAACGCCTAGAAAATGTCAACACTCATGCATATTGACATATATTTAGACTTTTATATTAAGTTAGCTTGCCAAATAGTCTTAAGATACTGACCTCTGGTAAAGGGCCAGGGGAATATGTGTCATCATCTTCCGCAATGACAAGTATTTCATCACCCTCTTTTAATATATATTCATCACTGGGATTTATATTAATCTTTCCACCCTCAGAAGCAACCTTTACACCACACGGGATAGCATCAGGAAACGAAACGAGTACATCTTCAAACCGCAAACCATCCATCTGAGACCACCTTTTTATATAGAATTCAGCATTTTCAAACCCTAATATATCTTCCCATATCTACAAAAAAAAGCACAAAACAGTTATGACTGCTTCACGGCAAGAAACATATCCATCTAACTTATTCTAACATTTAACCATTTTTATTTTACTACCTGTGCAAGACCAGGCTGCAGTGCACACTGTATCATTAACCGACCAATTACATCATGTGCAACCACAGTCTCAATTAGCTCAACACCAACAAGCTTCACCAACGGTTCATTGTCAAGATCACTCATCTCAACAACCACATGACCCCTCAACCCCTCTTTTACTCCAGTTAGGCTTAAAACAACCCTCAAGGCACGTGCATCACTCTGATGATGTCATAAAACAAAATATAAAAAGTTAAAAATTGTTTACATGAAGAGCAAATTATTCAAGTAACAGTGTAATGCATACTTGATCTGCATTTTCATCTGCTGCAAGTACAATTATAGCGCGTGCTTTTGAAACCGAGACCTTTTTCAAGTCTGCAAGTATTAAAGGGCTACCACTTCTGCATATAACTGAAGTGCCCATGAAGCTAAATTCAAGTTTTGCAATATCCATTTCCATTTCCTCCTTATCTCTTTCAGCTAGAACCACAACAACACCACCGCCTATACTCTTATTTGCTATTGCTAGTTGCTTTAAAAGTGAACCCTGTAACATAAATAAGGTAAAATGTAAAGGAGTCTAAACTAATTATAGTTATTAGTGTGTAATTGTTAGGGTTTAGTAGTGTAAAACAGATTGTGATCATAATAAATCTGAATGTTGTGTTTACAATGGAAGGGAACCCTAAGCTTATAAACGAACCGAACCACCACGGACGGAGCATGTTCGTGTTCGTTGATCAAGAAAACGGACATGTTCTTGTTCGCTCATTAACAGTATAAACGAACGGTCCACGAACGTAAACGAATGAACATTACTAAACTTGGATAAACGAACATAATTGAGCTAAAACTAGTTAAAAATAATGTGAATAACAATGTGTTGGGCCTAAAAAGTTATTAAACTATACTAAGTTGTAATGGGCTAAAAAGTTCAAATGAATATATTAATAAACGTAAATGAACGAGCATTAACAAACTTAAACTAACAAACATAAACATACATAAACTAACAAACGTAAAACAACGTCCGCGAGCATAAATGAACGAGCGAGACATGTGTTAATGTTCATTCATTTAACTTAATGAACAAAACATTTTGTTTGTGTTCGTTCGTTTATTTAACAAACGAACATAAACAAACGATTCCCAAAGCGTTTGGTTCGTTTCCAGGCCTAGGGAACCCTCAATATATAGAAAACCCGCAGCTAGAAACCGTCCCTAGATAAGCATATCTTGTTAATAATAACTAGTAATTAATGATAATTAACAAGTAGTATATTGCCTATAGGCCCAAGATAAGTTTCTCTAGGGTTCAGCAGGGTTTACACATTAAATCGAGTCACTTTCACACAAATGATAAATCAAGTGCACAAAACAAATAGAAACTTACCAATTTGTCACTCCATCCAAGAACAAGTATGTGATTGCTTTCAATCACTTCACTTTTCCCTTTTCGCAAAGAATCAACCTTCTCTGAGATAGCATCGGAAACAAGCCCTAACATCATCGCAAATATTAACATTCCGCCTGAACTTATAGAAACCGACACAATTCTCGGTCCGGTCCCAACTCTATCTGCATGATTCCCAGAATCTGCAACAAATGTCCAAGAAAGCCAAAGTGATTCTGCAAGGCTACCATCACTCACAGCATAAAGCGCCAGCCCCCCAAACGCTATGAGAAAGATAGTTGCAAATAACAGTGCAAGTAACTTTGCGTAAGGGTAGATTGAAAAACACACATCCACCATATATGCAATTCTCTTCTTTAACGGAACCTCCTCTTTATTGTTAGTATTATTACTATTAGCGCGCTTCGATATGTTCTTGATCCGAGGAAGAACATCAAGATATTTGTACAAGATAAAAGGTGTCACAAGAGTAACTAGAACCGTGTACAGCGCAACGGTTCGACTGTCTGTATTGCCAATATACACGAATGAAACATCACTCTCATCCTTCAAAATGTCAATAATGTTTTGATTATCAAAATTGTCATTATTCCTACAAATTCTAAGAAGATTAGAATTCTTTTCCTGCAAGAAGGTCACTGGTTATCATTAAACCGTCGTATCATAATTTGCTAACATTGAATCAAACACTTAATACCTGAAGCTTTGCGAGTTCATTCCGCAAAATAATCGCATAACATCCAATCACTAAACATAAAAGTATCATCTGTAATAACATATAAACATCACATTAAAATACTATATATGAATGAACTGAAACCCACCAGAAGAAAATAAATTATTCACCAGCTTAACTATCAATGAACTCCTCCTGCTCCGCTGAACTTTCCGGGCCGAATTCGACGAAATTACCGAAGACGAAAGCGGCGGCACTAGGTTATCGGTTCTCTCCGATCTAGTATCGGACTCCAGCACCAACGAATTTGACCTCGCCGGAACCAATTCCGTAGCACTTCGGTCTTCCGCAGCCGGATATTTGGTTCGAGCCGGAGACGGTGACGGCGGTTGTTTCCGTAACGATTTAGCCGCGGCGGAGGGTTTAACGACGGTGAGACGGTTGCGAGTGGTGTTAGGTCCGAGAAAGGAGGGGTAGACATAATCGCGATCGGCAAAAGCGAAGGTTTGACCGGAGACGGAGTCGGTGGTGGAGTCGAAAGATCGCCAGGAGGAAGTCGGCGATGGTTCGTGACTTTTTAAGGAGAGGACGGCGTTCCGGTAGCGGAATGTTAGGGTTACGGTTGGTGTCCGGTGAGTCTCCGGTGGCGTTGGACATCATGGAGGAGGAATCTTTTATTGGTTGTGAGACTACTGCACATGCTCGCTCGTGTGATGATGAGGCTTTATCAGGCACCCAAATACTACAGTACCTGTTAGTTTTTCACTGTTTGGCGTGTTTGCTATATTCCATTCAAAGAAATTCTTTTTTTAAATTAAACGGTGATATATAGTTCTTATAATACGATAGATACCACGAGACCACTTCACGCGTTCGATCAAAAATTTAAAACACGCTCTTGAAATTTTCTGAAAGACTCAGATCGTCAAATAATCTCCCTAAAAATCACTCTCTATAATCAACTGAACCCGGTGATGATTAAGCGTACTCACAAACTACTATAAATCAACTTAACCACACTACATTCAAGCGTAAATCCGAATTAATAGAGGCGGAACGAAGATGGAGAAATTGAAGAACCCTAAATTATCTGCTTTGAGCAAGGAGCGAAGATCAAAAGAAAACCAAGATACACCTCATATTAATGAGAAATCGGGTGTTTTTTTATGATTCATGTAATCGTTTTAGGTATTGATTATTGTAAAAATGTAACCGTTGATTTTGTAAGCGTTTGAAAAGCATTTGTAGTTCTTTGTATCATTCTATATTTTTCTATTGACTTATGCTTTAATTTTGGTCTTAAGCGTTGTATAAGCGTTTTGTGATTGTGTTAATCTGACAGTGGTCTTAAGCGTTTTATGATGATTGTAACATCTACATCTATACGATTAATCTGAATACAGTCTTAAGCGTTTTGGGATGATTGTATCATCTGCATCTATGCAATTAATCCGAATGTAGTCTTAAGCGTTTAATAAGTGTTATATCATCTGCATCTATGCAATTAATCTGAATGCAGTCTTAAGCCTTTTATGTGTGATTCAGTTAAAGGTAACAAGGCATGGGATAAAAAGAAGGATGTTAAACGAAAGACTGTTGGTAAGAATACTAAGCAAGTAGATACCGAAGTGAAAAAGGTTAAAATAAAACATGTTGAAGCAAACTCTGATTCAGACTTTGAAGCTCCAATCAACAAGTTGTTAACAAAGCGAAAAGATGTAGAAGACGGTACCTCTGACTCGGACTTTCAACGACCAAAGAAAAAAGTTGTTAAAGAAAGAAATCGACGCTCCCAATTGTCGGGTATGTTTTATACGATAAGGCATTAGCGTGTTCCATCTATTCTCTATAGATATATATACCAAAAATAATTATTTTCGTGCATAAACAAAATAATTTAACTAACTGTTTTAAACAATAAACGGCGAGTCAAGACGAAACTGAATTTGAGATTAAAGAGTTACTTAAGAGTTAAGCTCGAGTTTTAGATGTAGGCTTGAAACTAGTCAATCTATTTAAACTTAAACGTGTTTGACTTGAGTTTAGACTAGTTACGACTCATTTACACTCTACCATAGAGGTGGTCAAAAAAACCGGTCCGGGAACCGGTTTGCCGGTTTAAACCGGAAACCGGTTTTTTAAAAACCGGTTTGACCGGTTTATAAACCGCCGGTTTGTATATCGGTTACACATTTTAGAGCCAAAACCGGTTAACGAACCGGTTATAAAAAAAACCGGTTTTTTTTAATAACCGGTTATAAAAAAACCGGTTAACCGGTTTTTTTATAAACCGGTTTTTGACCGTTATAAAAAAACCGGTTAACCGGTTTTTTTATAACCGGTTAACCGGTTAAAAACCGGTTTTTTTCCGTTGTATAACGGCTATATAGCCGTTTTTTTTTTTTGACCGTTTTTTTTTTTTTTTTTTTACCATTTTACCCCCACAAACATCTATATATAGTTTAGGTTGGGTATTGGTTAGATCACACTCGATTATACAACTCCAAACGCTCTAAACGTTTATTTCATACGCGATTATTTTGTTATCTCACGCTCAATTATACCACATTACCACTCCATACGCTCTTATTTCGTAGTCGATTATCATGGCCTCCCAAAGTGCTGCTTCATCCGTCAACATGGGTGCCTCGAACACGGGAGAAACGGTCGTTCGGGTCATCCCCACGAAACGAAACCAAGATGTTTGGCAACATTTCGACCTATGCGAAATGTCTAACGGTAGCCAAAAAGCTCGATGCAAACATTGTTTGAAGTTTTATAGCAAAGATGCAAACTCCACTTTAAAAGCGCATGTACAAAGGCCCTTTTGCAAGGCCTTGAAGGATGAATCGGGAAGTAGTTCGCAGCCGGAGATGACGAATCAAGGAACGGTGTTTACGTACGACCTTGAAGCGGTACGTCAACAGTTTTCAAACTTTGTGATTCAACAAACACTTCCTTTCAACCACTTCGACAACCCTCAATTCACGGAGATGATGCAAAAGTATGTTCAACCACGCTACCAACACGTAAGTCGTTCGACCCTTAGAAGAGATTGTCTTAAAGCATGGAAAAACGCTAAATCCGAACTAATTTCATACTTTTCAAACTTACAAACTGGTGTAAACTTAACAACGGATGTGTGCTCGGTACCTAATGGTTCGCCCGACTCATACATTTGTGTGACGGCTCATTGGGTTGACCCCGAGTCGTGGCAAATGATGAAACGAACCGTTGCGTTTCAATTGTTTGATTACCCGCACACGGGTAGAAATATTTTTAAACTCTTGGATAAAGTCATTCGACAATACAAGATTGAACATAAAATCTTTTCAATTTCGTTTGATAACGCGTCCAACAATACGGCCGCGGTTGGCCATTTAAAATTAAAGTATAAACCTATTTGTGATGGAGCGTTTTTTCATAGCCGATGCATTGCACATATTATCAACTTGGCCGTGCAAGATGGGTTAAACGTGATTGAAACGCAAAGAAACAATTTTAAAAGAATGTTACGAGATGTTTTTAGCAACAATAAAACATTTTCAAGATACAAAAAATTTTGTGTAGAAGCTAATTGTCAATGGTTGGGGCCAAATTGGGATTGTCCAACAAGATGGAACTCGACTTGTGATATGTTTGAGAAAGCCATCCAACAAAAAGAATCATTAATTGCGTTTCATCAAATTTTGTCAAGTAGGGGTAAATGTGCACCGTACGATCCTAGAAACTGGTTATTGATTGAGATCGTTACGGAGGTCCTTCAAATTTTTAAATCTTGCACAACTAGTTTATCCGGGGTTTACTATCCAACAAGCCCCATTGCTTTACCAAAAATTGCTGTCATGTGCACAAAGTTGAGTGAACTTCATTGTAGGGGTGCACCTTATTTTGATATGGGTGTAAAAATGAAAGAAAAATTTAGAAAATATTTTCAAGAACTACCCGCTGTTTTGACATGTGCTGCTGCGTTAAACCCTTGCATCAATGTTGGTGGTGTTGAAGCTTTAATAGAAAAAATTTGTGATGAGCTAGAGTTAAACGACGATCAAAACCCCTATTATAACCAAACTTTAAAGAATGCTTTCAACACCACCTTGTCAAACATGTATGATGTTTACCTTACAAAATACGGGTCGTCTTCCCAAATTCATGACTCGTTAAGAGCTGTTGCCCAATCCCAATCCCAAACCGACCTTGAAATGGGGATGTACTACATGATTTGGGAAGACGCCGGTAAACGTCAAAAGGTAAACACCCCAAGCAGTGAACTTGGAAGGTATGGTGGTACCAACTTTGTGAAACACATGACTCCAGATGAATTTAGAAGTCTTGATTTGCTGGCTTGGTGGAGAGGTAAGGAGGATGAGTTTCCGATCCTCGCCGCCATGGCCAAAGATTTACTAACGGTCCAAGCTTCCACAGTAGCTTCGGAGTCTGCTTTTTCTGTTTTTGGCAGGGTTATATCGATTAGGAGGACTCGACTCACTCCACCAGCTGTAGAGATGTCGATTTGCTACAAGGATTACTTGGACTCTTTAGATAGGGCACAACATCAACGCTCACTCGAGGGGGAAATGGACTATGAGGCGGGCTTGTATGAAGACGAGGTCAATCAAGGACACACTCAACCAATGACCGATGAAGAAGCCGCGTACGACGATTACCTAAGGAATAGCTCGGGATCGGGTAGCGAAGAAAATTAGTTAAAGAAACAGCAAACATGGAGGCAAATAATGAGTAAGAAACAGCAAGTTGTTAATGTAATCGTGTCTAAGCATTCTTTAATGTTTGTATTTTTGAGTTACGAATATGCGATAACGATTTAATGTTTGTATTTTTAATGTAAAAGCTATAAATGAAAGTTATGTGTTTTTAATCTTCCAAGCAAAGAACCCTAACAACGAAAGCAAAGAATGGAGTCAGTCCGTTTTGCCTTGTAGTTACCGGTTTGCCTTGTAGTTACCGGTTTGTTTATACTGTGAAAAAATAATGGTTATTTAAAAAAAAAAAAAAAAAAAAAACCGGTTAGACCGGTTATTAAAAAACCGGTTAATAAAAAAACCGGTTTATTAACCGGTTCTAACCGGTTTCTAAACCGGTCCTAACCGGTTAGACCGGTTAGGGTTTTCAGATACAAAAACCGGTTATTAACCGGTCCGGTTATTAACCGAACCGGTTTTTTTAAAAAAACCGATTTGTGCACCTCTACTCTACCATCACAAAAAGGCAAGAGATACACCGTCCAACTTGTTAAGTGTTATCAATATTTGTTTTCAACCAAACATTAATTTTATTTATGGTGTGTGAATTTATAGAAAAGTTTTGTTCGACATACTTTTTTGAAATGTTTATGTATGTAATTGGCCGTTAAAAATTTGTATGTGTTTTGTCTCTAAAAACACAGTAGGTAATCCATTAAAAAAACTATTACTCACGTTTAATTTTCTGACATATTTTTACTAACGGATGTACTTGCAAGTAAAAATGTGTTGTAATTCTAACTCAAAAGATATCGAAAATGTTGACTCCTCAAATCGCATGTGAGAGGACTACACAGATTCTTTTTAGATTCAATCGTTATCTTAAAAAGGCAAATATTAAAACTAGCCACTAGTAATAGATTAAATAAAGTAGAAAAAAAGGCTAAAGAGAAAAAAATTAATAGACAGACTTTATGTATTATATTCAGCTAGTGGGATTTCTTGTTAAACAACAACCTTTCCGCTGTGCTCCCGAGTGTTTTAAAGAGAGGAAAGGAAAGAAATTGAAAGGAAATAAAATGATTGTTGGGTTCCCAAGTTATTCTTTAAAGAAAAGAAAGGAAATTGAATAAGATATTGTGTTCCCTAGATTCATTAAAGGAGATAAAAGAATGGAATTAAAGTGAAACAAAAAATAAGTAGAATAAAAGCTTTCTTTCCAATTTGAAAAGAATTGGAGGGAAAGGAAAAGAATTGAAAAAAAGAAGAAAATGTATAAAAGAATGGAAAGGAAAGGAAATGAAAATTTTTCCCTTCTTTCCCTTTCTCTTCTTAAATGAACTCGGGAACACAGTGTTCAAGTGTCAATTGATATCAGTTTGGTTCTTTATAGTATCAGTAAGATACCGATACTTGATAAGTTTATATAGCAATTAAGATGTGTTTTATATTAATTGAAAACCATAAAAATTAAAAATGAATATCGGCCTCAGTACGAATGTTGTTAAAGGATATCAATTTATTTTATCATAGTACCTATACGATACAGGCACTCGATATGGCTCATGATATAAAATAAAATTACTCTATTATGATGTTCGAAAGATAAAGAAATGGTTCGTCATATTAAAGAAAAAAATAAGTTATATTCACACGTTCGATTTTGAACAAAATTTCTATAAAAACATAAGTAAAAATCGCATCCCTCCTCTACTGGTTACGCGTGACGGGGCCGGTCTGAGAGGAGTCACGTGGGTCACGCACAGGGTTGTCTCAAAGCATGTACGGGCTAGATCCGCACAAGGCGCACACAAATTTTAAGGAAAAAAAAAACCTTATAAATTAAATGCAAATGCAAGTTAACTAAAAAGGTTCGTTTGACTCTTGTCCGTTTTGTTAGCATACGGAGAGACCCGGGTTCGAGATGTATCTGACATGCTTCTTGACTTATGCAACCAAAATTTTCTTTTTTATTACTTTACTAGTTTTAGAGCACATGTCATACACGGGATAATCCAAATTATAAATTACAAGTAAAGCAAATAATTACATAACGTATATGAAAAAAATGTATTACATATATGCTTGTATCTATATCATGTGTACATAGATTGATTTTATTTATATCACAAAATGTTTTCTTTGGATGAACTTAATAAAAAAATCACGTGCAAAAACGTATCCGAGAACGCTCTTGAAAATTTCATTCTCAGTATTAAATATGTATAATTGAAAGAATTTTGATTATGAACGAACTTTAGGAATAAGACTTCTCATACAATAGTATTTCTAACAAATCAGCCTAAATACAGAAGGAGTGTTACCGTTTTTGATATATTTATCAATTTACTACTCATCGAAGGAAATAAGAACATTAAATTTTAGTGACGGATGTTCTTCAAAACCTATGTTTTTCTAAGCTACACAACATCATTGTGTCTTTTTGTTCGTCATTGTGTCTTTATGCTGAACATCTGTCTTTCTACTTGTCATTGTGTTTTAATCATTGTGCTTAACATTCACTTAATTTGAGAAAAATAGTATTATGTTCATTGTGTATTACGCTCAAGTCATTGTGTAATATGTAGATTCCATTGTGTTTTGCGTTTCAGGTCATTGTGTTATATGTATTTATCATTGTGTCTTACGTTTCAGGCCATTGCGTTATATTTATACATTATTGTGTTTTACGTTTCAGGGTATTGTGTAATATGTATTCATCAATGTGTTTTATGTATTAGATAATTTGTTGGTATTTTTCATTATATTTACATATTATTACACAACGGTGTTATTAGTATTTAAAAAAACACAATGATTAGTTGAAAGACACAATGGCCAAAAAAACACATTGGCAAACCGAAAGACACAATGGTAAGCAAAAAAAACACAATGACGTATTTTTTATTTTTATATTACAAAGTCATACTCATATTAAAGATAAAAAAACGCTTGTTATTATGGTAAATTTTATTTTTTTAAAAAATATCATATGAAAAGGTTAAATGTTTAAAAATGATATGGGAATTAACATGTGACTTGCATGTGGAGAAAGAAAATGTGTAATATTACTTTCATACCCGTTTTCTTTTGGTCCCTAGTTGACACATGTCAATTTATTATGGCTTCTCACAGTTCTCATTTATCATATCAGTATGATCTTCACCATCATCGTCAAAAGAAGGTGTGACATCGTCATCATCAAAGATATCATCATCAGTATCACTGAAATCCAACATTTCATCATCTTCCTTATTCTCCTCTTCCTCCTCAACAATCTTATCATCTTCAACAGTAATTGGTTGCTCAACAGGTTTAATGACTACTGGCTCATTACTCAAAATAGACTCAGTAACTTGAACATCCATATGGATAGATTCACCAGCTTGCACAGAAGCTTCAACCACCTTTTCAATACTAGGCTATTCTATTTTGGATTTGCCTTTATCAGTAGCTTTATCTAAGTCATACTCAACACGAAATTATGCTTCAGCTACTCCTATATCACCACCATACACTCTATCATACACCGTATTTCCAGCCTCAGCTCGATCAACTTCCGAATTCAACCGTATTCCTAACTTCTGCTCAATTATAACAAAGTACTTCATGTGTTCCACGAGCAGATCATCAGATAGTTTCCTTTTTCGTTCGCTCTCGTCCAACCTCTTTTTAATATCAACATTATCAGCACGTAGACGAATATTTTCATCAACCAAACTGAAAATTCGCACCTCTTGATTAACAACTTTCTCCTTCAACATTTCAACAGCTTCTTTCAAAGGTCCATCAATTTGCAGAAATACATCTGAAAATGATTGTTGTGACATATTAGGATCAGCAGCTTGAGAAATTTTGGGATCAACTTTAGGCATTTCTTGGTGTACAGCTTCATGAACTTATGGAGTAAACTTCGGTGTCTTTAACAACCGATCAATAGTGTCATTCAAATTTACCTCGAACTCATGTGTTTTCTCAGGAGCTTTTTCAGATTCAGGTAATTTGAATACCTTAGGAGTTTGATCACCAGGTAATCCTTGACCATCTTCCTCATCAGATTCATCAACTAAGCATATGTCAATCACAGACCTTTTGACCATATGTTTTACACGTCTTTTCTTCTTTGGTTGACTTTGACTCACTCCTGGAACATAAGTTTCATCATAATCATCGTCAGACTTTTTCTTTGTTCTTTTTTCTTTAAAAAAATCATGCAAACCACGAGGATCAGTTAATAAATTCTTAGGAATTTCATGATCAGACTCAGTATCCTGATCATCACCAGAATTTTCAATGACAGGGTTTTGTGGAGCTTGAACTGGTTCATGTTGAACAACATTAAGAACTGGAGGTGTAATAACCTCAGCTTTAACTGCACGCTTGCGTTTCTTTTTATTCTTTTGAGAACCTTCAGCAATGTCAGCATCTTCAGCCTTAACAAATCACTTTCCTCGCATTGCAACATACCCTTGCATTCTCATTTTCTCTATCAGAATCAATCTCATCCTTTCTCCACTAATTATTAGTAGGAGCCACATAATTAGGATTCAACAAATGCCCAAACAAAGATCTGAATTTTGAAATTTGATCTTCATCCTTATTCCTATAAGTCTTGAGCTTAGCACATCCAGAGATAGACATATGTGCAAGCTTCATTACTTCACTAGACTTATCAATACCAGGAAATTGATGGTCAATAATTAGTTGAATAAATCTTGGGTACATCAACCATTTGTTGTTGAAATAAAGCTTCATATGCTAAAAAAAACTTTTGAAAAGTTATACTTCAAGTTTAAACTCAAAGCAGCCATCATGCACATATGATAATCAAGAATTTCCTCGTATCCACCCTTTCTATGCCCAAAGCAATGCACAATCACATGTACCAAAAACTTGTAAGGTCTTGAAAGCTCAGTCTTCAATATCCCTTTATTCAATTCATTTTGATACCCCGTCCTCAGCAAACATCCTTTTACCAATCTTTCATCCAAATACGTAGGATCTATAGCTTCATATCTAAGTTCCAGAACATCTCGAATTACTTGTTCAGACATAATGATTTCCTTTTTCTTGACCACAAATTTTATACACTCTTCCTCAAGTTTAGCATTGTTCCAGAATTCAACAATAAACTCCTTGATAATAACAGTGTTCACTGTGATTGCTTTATGGATCCTTGATCTCTCGAAGAATGGCAAAATGACACGAAATGGTTCCATCTTATCATAAGAACCATCAAGGAAAGCACAAATATTATGGTTCGTGTCAAAATCCTTAGATCTCACTATTTGCACATACACAATCAGACAAACAGTGAACATGCTAGAAAATTTTAAAACCAATTTTATAAAAATCAGCTATACACGTATAAGGTCTACATACAACGCATAAGGTCTACAAACAACGTATAAGGTACATATATGTATAAGTTAAACACACGTATAAGATTCATACAACGTATAAGTCCAAAACGTATATGGTCCAACAAACGTATAACCCATTCAACGTATAAACCTATATCCACGTGTAACTCCATCAGCGTATAAGGCAATAAAACGTATAAGATCATTAAACGTATAAACATACAAACGGATAAGTTTGTTGATCTTATACGCCGTATAAGTTATAAAAACTTATACGCCGTATAAGTTCATCAAACTTACACGTTTATTAGATAAACCTAGGTTAATCTACAATTGAACACTTCAGACCATAACAGACAAGAAATTATGGATGAGTGGAATTACATCGTGAATCACAACCAAAACAAACCCCTATGAAAATAGATTAGATTAAGTCCAATTAAGTCCAAAGATCAAAAGTTACTATTCATCATGAAAAACCCATTTCAGATCTGTTCAATAACCATGAATCTATACCTTGAATGATACTTGCAATGTGCTAATCAACCATAAGTACAATGAAAGATCAAAACACTCAGTTATACGGACAAAAGATATGAATAAAGAACCAGCGTATACGTCTCAAAAGTTATGCGTTTGACCAATAATGAGACTTCATCCGTATGACATTCTTTATATATGAAGAACTTATATGCCCGTATAAGTGTATTAACTTATACGCCCGTATATGTTCATAAAATTGACTTTTGAGATTTTCAAACATTAAAATCCAACAACTTTTGCACATACGATCCAGATCAAGTCCAAACAAATGACCTTGATGAATTCTTTGAAAATTTTGAACCAATTTTTCCTTTTGATTTTTAAACAATCAAATTCACATATTTTGAATTTAATCAAGTCCAAGTTAATGACCTCGATCAATTCATTAAATCTTTAATTCCCATTTTTGAATAATTTTGTCAGAAAACAATCTCTCGATTCTGATTCTTGAATATCCAGACCCGAATCACCTTTCACCAAAGTTGAAAATAACTCAGAAATGTAAAATCTTTTTGGTTTTAAGAAAGAAAAGATGTAAACAAGACAAAATATATCAAACTAAGAACAAATAACAAATAAAAAGAAACACATATTTTTGTGAGTTGAGCAAGGAATCATATTAATCAATCCGTCCTTCCATCACGGTTTTCAGTTTTATTATGTCTGATGTTAAGCCGGTTATGGATATTGTTGTCCACTTAAATTTTTGTAACAAAAGATTCAGAGACATCAATGATATGATTCAGGTTCAATTAAGCACATAATATCAGAACATGATCAGTTTCAAATCTTGATTCAGGTTTATTTTGAGTTTTACCATATCACCCCAACTTGACTTAAACCTTGGAACCAGCAGATCAAAACTTCTTAAACTTTTAACTTTTTGCAATCATAGCAATGGCTTTCCATAAAAAGGAATACCCCCGTTAACAAGCAACACGCCAAGCATCCTTTGCCAAGGATGAGTATGCACGATTTCATCTGTCGGCTTACATACATCGTATTCCCCTGGATCCGTTTCTTAATGGTATTAAGACGCACGCAAGGGAGGAACAATATATGGCTACCATTTTTGATCAAGTAAGTACTGAAATTTTGTACATTTGTACATAGCGATCAAGTTTAATAACTTATCGAGGGTTCGCTCGCTTGAGCATGATTTAAAATATTCTTTCGAATAACCAGATGAAGTCGCATAAAGACCTCATGGCTCCAGAAACCTAATGCATCCAATCAATACAGGATTGAAGGCCATAAAACCATACACCATTGAAGTGTAGACCATGTACCAGACGCTTAAAACACTTTATTTTTGCGATCTACTGAAACATAAGGTTGAGTATGACAGGCTATTACATTTCTGCCTTCATTACAAAGACTTTTGCTAGAAGACTAACCCATCTTTCAATATGGTAATAAATGTTTGTATCACTTATTCCCTTACTTGTTTCTTCAAAAGGCTACCCATACACCGAACATTAAGCAATAGACTTTTATTCTTCAGTTTACCAGATTTGGAACTAGACAATCAATGTACTATCATCTTCCTTTTATGCTTCAAAACTCATTTTGAGGAGCAATTTTCTATTGTTGTCGTATTTTTCACATTTTTCAATGTTTTTGGCTTTTAAGATTTTTCAAATGTTTTTGAATTCTTACCAAACGCCCTAGTTACTTTCCATTCTCAGATAAATGGCTCTCCTGAAATTTTACAAGTAAATATTAGAACCAAATATATACAAGTATATGTCCTTTACATGTGAGTAAATGACATAATTTTCAGTGAAATGCTATATTTGAATGTTTTTGGTTTTTCTCTATACAAACTAAAATCACAATCCTTTTGTATTTTTCCCAAATCCATTTCTCCCCTTAAAATCAAAAACCATTTAAAGAAACTAGTTACAAATAAAAATATTTGACTCGGTGAACGGTTACTCAAAGGTCGGAATCCATAACCTTGGTATCACTCACTTTCCTACTGCCCATACACTTTATACCATTATACAATTTTTTTCTTTTATGGAAAGATTTAGTAAAAAGATTAGCTTTTTGTTCATCGGTGTGAATTTTATCTACGGTAATCAACTTCTTCTCGTAGCAGTCATGGATGAAGTGATACCGTATGTCAGTATGTTTTGTTTTCGAGTGACTTACCGGTAGGGATGTTAATCGGGTAAACCAGATCGGGTTTCGGGTTAACCGGGTCGGGTTAGTCGGGTTTTCCTTAAAAAATATCTAACCGAAACCTGACCCTATTAAGGTCTGGGTTAGTCGGGTTCGGGTTATTCGGGTTTCGGGTTAGTCTGGTCGGGTTAGTCAGGTTAATCAGGTTGACCATGTTACTTTATAATTTTAAGTTGGTTTTTATGCTTGTAACTCGTGGGTTGCAAAATTTCTCATTCCACTCAATTTTCAATTTCTTTCACTTTCTTTCACAAGTAATTATCTAATAATTACATATAGGCTTGTAAACGAACCTGACGGACATGCACAAAGGCATGCTCGTGTTTGTTCGTTTAACTTTAAACGAATACGATCACGAACACTTAATCGAACAAATATTTGTGTTCATGTTCATTAGTTATAAATTAACATGTTCATGTTTTTTTATGATTGTTCATTTAAAATTTAATCGAGCAGTTCACGAACATAAATGAACATAATTAAACAAAGACAAACGAACATGACTGAACATGTACATACGTTAAAGAAAACAAACATACCTTAACGAACACAAATGAACGCATTTAAATGAACACAAATAAACAAATATAAACATATTATGGTGATATTATTTCTAAATGAAAATAATATTTAATAATTTTCTATTAATATGTAAACGAACTTGAAAGAACGTGTGACACTCGTCAATTTCAGGTTAACTCCATTAATCCGAACTCCGCTAATTCAAACTCAAGATCACACGAACTAGGTCATTCCAGTTAATGCATTTCGCATTGCATTTAATTAGAGTTTAAATGACACATGACAATCATTACACAAGTAGTCTTTCGGAATTTCACCGAAACACACACGAGTCGACTCAAACCATTGGTGAACAAACAATAAATAATATAAACAATGGCTTGGTATAAATACGTGTTATGTTTATATATGACTATGTGCTTGCATTGTGTAACATTATTTCATGAAGAAAATAAACTAGTTGTGCTAGAATTAAACAAATTAGGAGTGGGATGGTGCAAAGTGTAACATGTATTATAAGTAATAATATTTAAACATATTATTAACACAAAACCATAACCCTCTCCTCTCCCTCTTTCCCTCTTGCAATCGGAAGTCCCCCTGGATCAGCCGAACAAACAACACACACACACATACACTACATCTACAAGCTTGATTGAAGGGTTAAACTATTAACTAGGTAACTAAACACTCCCTTAATCCATTCCATTGATGTGTTTGCATGATTAAACATGATGATCATAAACCCTAAATGCTAAATATATTGATTATTGATGAGTTAGGGTTGTATGCATGATTTTTGGTTCATAGATTAGTAGTTTGTTGAGTTTTTGGTGAAAACTGATGCTGGATAGAATCATAATTGCATGTTAAAACGACCGGAACTTGATGTTAATGATGTATTTCGAAGTGATTATTGATTCTATGATGTAGAGGTCGAGTCTAGTTTCTAAATAGTCTGATTCGGGAAGCCTTCTTGTAGACTGTTTTGTAAATAGTATATCTCACAAACGAAAAGACCAATTGAGTTGATTCCACTTCTGAAAGTTAATGACTTGAGTGTGGAATTTAACCCAATTGGCCTTGCATTAATTGTATTAACCATGTAACAGTAATAGTAAAGAAATTTTTGTTGCGCATGATAACGACTTCTGTGTGCTTACTGTGTTGTTTTGATCCTTTTGAGAAAACCGTATGTGATAAAAATATAAAGAAATATTTTTAGAAACCTAACTCACGTGTGCTTCTGTGATGAAGTTTTGGTGATTTTATCTACATGTATGGTTAGTGAAATAGAGTAATCTTGACGTGTTAAAATCTGTCTCGATAAATTAGCTGCTGAATTCTTTGATATAACATGAAAAGTGATTATTTGACCGATGTTTGCTATGTGTTTGACATATTTGCCCTTGTGGTAGATATTTTACTAATGATGTACCGTAGTAACACTTAACACTATATTTGTTCACAAATGTAACTTATCAACAATGTTTTTGTCTGTCGGTCCCCTATATTTGGATCGCTCACACTCACAATCAATAACTCACACAATCAATGTGTTGACAAGAGAGTTAATGAGGGGTTGCTAATTTGGGTAAGATATTTGTTTGTTAACGGCGGAATCAGAAACAGACAAATTTGTTGCTAAAGAGGTTAATAAATGTAACAGACATAAACAATCACTCAAAAGATTTCCATTTATATAAATGATACATACAAATGTTAATCTATTAGGGTTTCTTGTAAGGAATGTATTTTCAGTAATAACCTAGGACGGCCGTCACACTCACTAAGGAATATTCGATTAGGTCAGAAAATTGTAAAGTGGCCAATTCGTCCGTGGTAGGCGTGCCCTAAATTATTCCTTATATAGGCCTGCCACCACAAGACAACTGTCATTCCTTCTACAAACTCTAATGATTGGTACATAATCAAATTACATATTCAAAACTATGCTAAGTGTAAAAATAGGTCTTTCCGGTAGACTTTGTAACATTTTTCTTCTCCGAGTAGGCTTTGTGCCATTTTGTCCTTTACGAGTAGACATGGTAACCTTGAAGTGTGCTCGGGAACAGTTCTCCGGGTAGACTTTACTTAGAGTATTTTACTAAGAAAATACTCACCTAGCAGACTTCAATCTTCTTGACCATAGCAAACTTTGCTCGATATGGTCCTACGAGCAAACTTATTCTTCTGAGGTCCTTTCAACTCTTTTCTAGAGTAACTTATTAGCAAAGCAATGTGTGCTTAGTAACACTGTAGCTTGCTCGGAGTTGAACCTTGCCCGATGAGTCCTTAAGTAATTCATTAACTTCCATCAAGCATGCTCAGACCACTGCTTATTAATGAAAACCTTGCTAGATCATCCAAGTACTTTGCTTCAAAAGCTTGGTTTCATCAAGGGTTTGATAGTAAGCAAACTGTGCTCGGTAATGAAGAACAACCTTGCTAGACATAGTGAACCCTACTCGGATATACACTAAAGAAGATTTCAAGAAGTTTACTCTGCTCGATAGGCAAAATATCATGCTCGACCAAGTAAAACCCTGCTCGGATTTCCAAGTGTGCTCGGTTCCATACTTATCAATTTCTGAGGAGGTTGAGAAGATTCCAATCTTCCTTATACATTTTTAGGTCAAATCTTTGACTCAACAATCTCCCCCTAGATTGGAACACCTCAGCTGTCCCAAAACATCTCTAAGGTTACATACACTTAGTCGAAATACATATCAAATCAAAATCAAATTTTTAGATATCAAAAGTTGAAATATTACATAATCAAATTCTGTCCGTAGACATTACAAAGCAAATCCTATTCTAAGAATTATCTTCTTCATGCATTGTGGGCTGCTTGTCTCCTGCAACAAGAACTGTTCCTGCTCTTTGCTGGAAGATGGAAAGTATCTGATAATGAGGGTGATTAACTGAAATTGTCAGTTCAACAATGTCCCTTAAATCTTCCCTATGCAAATAAGTCAGGTCTTTGTCAGTTCTTATGATTCCTAAGATGAGTCCATCTGAATTTCTTAGAACATAGTAGCCTTCATTCTCTTTGTATTCAACCATTGTAATTCGGCCATTTTTCTGGACTTCATAATTGGGACGAGTCATTCTTCGTCCAATGCTAATGCATGTGTTCATATTTGACAATGGATTTTGTTTTTGACTCTTGACACAAATTCATATTCAACATTTCTTATGTTTCTCATCCTCGTTGCTTTTATTGTCTTTTCATAACTTGTCAAATTCCACTTCTTCTTTTGATTAAGAAGTGGGAACCCCTTCTCAACATCTCTTCTCAGATACTTTGAGAGCTCATTCTGCTGTCTTCCGGCCAACTTCCTTATATCATGATAGTCATACAAATTAAGAGTTGCCATTTTCTTCAATTGCTTCCTTGTATAATCAGCAAAATCATCTCTGAATATGATGTCTCTTAGCTGTCTACTATGCATTATTACTTTCAAAGATTGAGAGATTGAGTCATAGTACAGAGTCATAGGTAGATCCACATCAGATTGTGGTCTTGTTTCTCTTTGTGTTCGTGCTCTGCTTGACTCTCCTTTGCTTGTTGAGGCATGCATTGTTGAAGCAGAGGGCCTGGTTGGTATTGACTTCATCGGTTTTGTAGGCCCTGTGACTCCAAAAGTTTTTCTACATATTGCAACAATCCTCTCAGCAGGCAAATTGATCAACTCGGTCAGATTTTCATTACCCTCTCTGAACAATCTTGCAATCATCTTCATACTTCTTTCATCATGTAGTTGTCTAGCCGGTACAAATCTACCTCCAATAAAACTCCTTGGGTTTACACCCTCCAGTAGCACTCTTTCCCATTCAGCGTTTTGTATAAAGAAGAGTTCCTTGAGTTGTGCTTTACCCAAGTTGTCAAATACTTTCTCATTCATTCCCTTTTGATTTACCATGATATTTCTCAAAATCTGGATCATTTCATCATTTTCCCATGGATCTGTGGGTTCATCCACTGTTTCATCTTTGACTTCCACTGGGATTGAGGTTTCTTGAATTTCAGCCCTTTGTTTTTCTCTCAATGTCATGATCCTTCTTTTCTTGAGAGGTGGTTCCTGTTCAGTCTGTGCTTCCCTTGATTGTACCGCAGATGATTCAGGTTGCACTCTTTTCATTTTGTCTTTCTTTTGCAACTTGTTATACAGTGACTCAACAGAAGCTTTATATAAGCTCTCAACCATTTCAGGTTGCATTCCTTTGTCCAACAAATAACCACATTTTCCTGCAAACTTCTTTCTCAAAGATTCAATTCTTTCAGCCAGTTCAGCTTGCCTTGCAAAATTTTCTTTTACATCTCTTGCAAAAACTTCTCTGGTATTATTGTATGCATCTCTAAGCTTTTCAAACTTGAAATGAGTCAAATCCTTTTCAGAGTAGCCATGGCGTCTTAGATATTCTCTATACTTTTGACCGCCTCTGTTCTTTTGTTGCATCTGTCTCTTAATGATGTCCCTCTCTTTATCCAATTTTCTTTGCGGCTCATCATCATTCAAAGAAACTAGATCTTCAAAATTAAATCCATGACTCATCAGCTTAATTAACAGAGGATTTTTCCTTTTAACATCAATCAAGCTCTGCTGAATGCTTGCCCTTTGATCTTCAGTCAGTGTTACTTATGGGGACACAACATCAACATTTTCATCCACTTTATCTTGATCAATTTCATCATCATCATCATCAGATGCATCCTCCTCCTCTGTTGACTCATTCACAACATCAATATTTGGTTCAGTAGGAGTTGGAATATCAGGAACTGGAATATTGGAACACCTTGAACTACTTCCTCAGGCCTCAAAGTTTGTAGAGGAACTGACCTTAATGGACTTGCTTACTCATCTGGGGTCTCAACAAATTATTGGTTCTTATCATTCCATTTCCCCTTCTTCACTGATTCAACTCCTCCAGCCTGATCATAAGCTTTCCTCTTTCTTGAATTAATATTCTCAAATCTATTTACATTCTCATGGATCTTTGAAGCTTTTGCCATCATCTCTTTAAGGGTTTCTTCAGTTTGCCTCTCAGGTTCCTTTTCAGGTTCCTTTTGAGGTTCTTTTTCAGCTTGATCCTTGGACTGACTAAATATACTCACAACAATTGCCAATGAATTATTAACTTCTTCAGCCTTTTTCAGGTTGATCAAAGTTTCAATCACTTCTTGATCATCAACCTCTTCTTCATTAAGAAATTTGGCAATGTTAGCTTGCTCAATTAAATTCTCCTGCTCTGCCAACTCATCTGGTGATAGGGTTTGGGCAATGTGTTCCCTTTCTCTTGTTTCTTGTACAACTTTGTCAAGTCTTTTAGCAACAGCAGTGTTTTCATCTTCCTCTTCCTCTTCCTCAACATTCTCTTCTTCAGGCTCATTTTCCTCCTCCTCCTCCTCCTCTTCAATAATGCCTTTCCCTTTATCAAGTCTTCTTTTCTTATCACTTTCAGTTTCTGAGGGAAAATCATCAATGTCTTTATCCAACTGATCCATCTCCTCATCATGCTCTACCCTCATGGAGCTTGGTTGATCAGTTTCACGTTCTGTGAGTACTAGCTCCTCAGTAGCATCATCATCATCATGTATCACATCAGTCTGCACTTTGGTTGTAGTTAACACATATGTCAACACATCAGTTTGAATGTCAGTGGAAACATCAGTGATAGCCACATTGTCATCAGTGTTTATCTTTTCAACTCCATACTTTGTATCCTCCTCTCCTATTAACTCATCATCATCTCTATTCACAACATTCAGCACTTCATTATTGACATCATAATTCTGTTCTTCTCCCTCAGACTCATCAGCTTCATACTCATCTTCCAGTATCAATCTTGGACCACTGTTCTCATCATCAATTTCATCATATGCATTTAGAATACAAGTCAAACCATCATTCGCAGTTGACTCACACCTGCATCTTCCATCACTTCATCATCGGTACCAGCAGCATCAGTTGGCTTAATAATATTCTCCCCCTGTTTTGGAGCAGCTGAGATCTTTTTAACCTCCTGCTCCAGGGTTTGAATTCGTGAATGGGTTAGGGCCAACTGAGCCTTTAGCTCCTCATTTTCTGTTCTCAATTTCTCATTCACATTCCTCAACTTTACAGCTTCAATTATTAACTCAAAATTTCTCTGGTAAAGGTTGGAAATATGTGGAGGGGTAGTAGGTGGTGAGATGTGAAATGGTTCTGGTAAAGGATTTGAGGTTTGGGTCTGTGGTTGGGTTGTGGTTTGAGGTGGGGTTTGGTATAAGGTTTCAGTTTGGTTTAAGGTTAAGATGGGTGTGTGAGTGGGTGGGGATTGGGTGGTTTGGTCATTTGGTGGTGGAGAGAGAGGTGGTGTTTGTGATGGGGTTTGGTAGGTCTGATCAATTGGTGATGGTAGATAAAGTGGTGTTTGTGGTGGAGTTCCAAATGGTGTGGTTGGTGGTGTTGGAATAATTTGAGACTCCCCCTGAGGTTGTACAATATCATCAAAATTTGCATCACCCCCTTCTGCATTATCACCCTCATCATTATCATCATGTGAATCATCATCCCCATCATCTTCTTCATCATCCTCACTCTCCTCATCCTATTCTTTCTCAGACAATAACTCATGCAAGTGTGGAATTTCAATGTCATCAACTATCAACCATGGTAAATCTTCATACACTTCATCAGGATTGAATCTGCTTGTACTAGCCAAATTTTCAATTTTTCTGAAGGTATCTGGGTTCTGCAATACATGGGTTGTTCCAACAGTAGGTAATCCCTCCAGCTCTTGGTTAAATATAATCTGTAGGAACCTGGGATAGGCCAAAAATTTCTTCTTGTTTGTCTTTTTCAGGTTTTGTACCATTTCTTCAAAGATCATCTTGGAGAAATTGAATGATTGATTGAATAACACAGCAACAGTGGCATTGGCCAGATTCCGACTCATAAGAGTCCATGACCCTTTCTTGGAGCAAATCCATGAATGATTTGGTGGATCAAAAACTTGTATATATTAGGGAACATTCCCTTCTGGAATTGCCCGTCATGTATATTCCCCTGATAACCCATAGTTTTAACAAACACCTTGAGTAGATGTTCTGTGGTAAGGTGAATCGGGTTGGGATTATCATCATTCAATTGTAAGCACCTCCTTATCACGGCTTCATTTACACGTATCTCCTGGTTCGCAACAGAAGCATCGATTCTTCTCCCGTTAACATCATCAAAAAGCCTCGCTGACATCCAAAAGTCAAGCGAGTGATTCCTGTATATCACTGGATTCTCAGTTAGAGCGAAACGAATATTTGACCGTTGCAACCATCTTATCATTGAAGCAACTTCTTCGTTATCAGGAGTGACTTGTAACAGATCGCACATATTGTGCTTGTGCTCAAATAGATAGGTCGGTTGATCATCATCCGCCATATCTGAAAACATAAACAAACACATTCAAAGTAGAAATTAGTCCTAAAGTTCACAACTTTAAGTAATTTCAAGTTATAAATTTGAAGAAGAATGAAAGAAATATCATTAAGAACCTGATCTTCGACAAGTAGGTTTAGTAATCATGAATAATCAGAGCCTATTATCACATAATCGTGGTCAGAAAACCTTTAATCAAAGCTTACCGAGTCAGATTAAAAGGGCTGATAAATTAGGGTTAGGATTATGATGAATGCGATAAGTAGGTTTAGGTTTTCTGAGAGCAATCAGTGGAAGGAGAGAGAGAGGGAAAATAATGTTGAAAAACTTCTCTCACTCCCTCTTATATACATTTTCAAAGTGGGTTTTAATGCTTTTTGTCACTTAGTGAGTTAATAACTGTCATACAGTAACCTTATTTATTAAAACTTTCAACACTTAAAAACATCTAACTCTATAAAGTTCGTTTAGCAAACCTTGCTCGGAAAATTCAGTTGTTGCAAAGTATGCTCGGTATATTACACTTTCATAAAGCTTACTCGATTCAGTATTGGTATAAATTAGAAGTTAAAATGAAGGAAGCTTACTCGAAATACAAGATTGCTTGAAAACTGAATCACAAGTTTAAAATAATCAAGTATAAAACATCAAGTAGGCAACCTTGCTAGGAATCAACTAAGATACCCAAATAAATAACATACTTCTAATTACTTACCTTACTCGAATAACTAAACTTATCACAAACCTTACCCGAAAATGTAAACAGTAGCAAATAATCAGTTGAGGAAACTGTTACACATAGTGTGCTCGAGACACTTGTTCAGTAAGAAAAGTGTCCTAGAGTTGGATTCTAGACACAAAGTGTACTCGAAAATCAAAAGTAAGAAATTACCAATTATGTTGAGAGAACACTTGAAAATTTCAAAGTGTGCCCGAAACATAAATTGTGCCCGGAAAACAAAGTTTGCCCGAAAACACTTGTAATTTCAAAGAAACATATTCACAATAATTATTAAGTGTGCTATAATTTTAAAGTTTACTTGAAGACAAATTCAAGCATACACTTAAAAACACAAAGCTTGCTAGAATTAATTCAAATGGCAATCAAAAAAGTGTGCTAGATAGTTTAAAACATTAAAGCTTGCTCGAAGTGTCATTCATTCACAATGCTTGCTCGGCTGACTAACTATGAAACAGTTGTTTGCTAGAAAGTTTAAAGATCACAAAGCTTGCTAGTTAAAAGTAACATATCCAATAGCTTGCTAATAAACAATTGTATTCCTAACAAATAGGTAAGGTCTGCTTAGGCAATACATACTAAATAAAAAAACATGCTAGAATTATCATATACAACATTTAAGATGCAAAGCTTGCTAGAAACAAGAAATATCTTTTAAATAGTTAAGTATGCTCGAAAAACTTGAACATGTTAAAGCTTGCTTGAAAACTTATTCATACAAATCAGATATCAAGCCTGCTCGGAAGAGTTAAATTTTAGATAAAATAGTAAACTCTACCCGAAAAGTATAAATACTTCAAAGTATGCTCAAAAATCATGAAAGACCAAAATGTCTAAGTATGATCGGAAAGGTTATAAAAACTACAAACCTTGCCCGAAAATACATATTCAACCTTTTTGTGCTCGGAAAGGTTATTAAACATCAAACCTTGCCCGAAAATACATATTCAACCTTTTTGAAGGTAAAATGCAACACTTTTTGACTTAAACCAATTATCAACCATATTCTTCATTAAAGATCATTGTTTAAGAGCAAATGGTGCATTTTAGAGATCAAATTTCAGTCATGTTTCCTTTCAAAACAGTTTCTTTCCTTTTATGAAAAGATCTCAAGTGTGGGATCATATTGACTAAGTAGCTTTCTCAATACTTCATTCTCAGCATTATTATGACAGTATAGACAAGTTAACAGCAGGTTTAAACTTAGCATGAATTTCATTTCCTTGGATATGATTAATGTTAAATTAAGATGCATAATATTTAATGGATAACACATATTGTTTTCTGACGCTCCATATCTATTCTCAAGGCTTATTTGGCTTTCTCCAGATCATCCCGATTTGAATTTGACCCCCTGGGTTTGGTTTAAAAACTTTTAATGACAGAACTTATTTATTTGATTTTTCTTTTCAAATTTGCAAACATATTTGAGGTTGAACGTTGGACTTACAGTTTAAATTAACAAGCCTTTCATTCGGGATGCTAAATGACTTATATTATTGCCTCCACCCCTGTAGTTCTATTATTAACCCTCATGTTTGTGTTTTTCTCAAAAGCTTGTGAACATTTATCAACTTTTGGTTGATTAAAAATTAAAGTAATTTTGTTCACATCTGTTCTTTGTCATTCTTAATAAGATACTTCATTTTGGGGACCAAATACCAACGGGCTCGTGTATGACTGGATAATCACTTTTCTGCCTGTCATGCGAAAAGATTTATCTTGGAACATGCATAGACAACAATGTAACTCCACATAAAGCTTAGCAATTTCTTTATGTTTATATCACCTTAGATTTTACATATCATGGGAAAGCAACCATACATGTTAATGACTGTAAGTGCCCTTTTAGCCTATTAAATCCATATGATTGGCTAAGTAGTCAATGTACTATCATTTCCTATCATAACAAATTAAAACACCCCAATTACTCTTAGCTTCCAGGTTAATGACTATCCTGTCTATGTACAGGTAAATAGCAGGACCAAACACACACATAAGTATATGTCCCTTAGGCTTAGAGTTAATGGCACAATTTTAAGTGAAAAGAATAAATTACAATTGCCCAAAATGCTTTCAGTCTTTGGACTAATGGCTATCCTTTCAAATCTACTAATAGATGATAGGATCAAACATATACAAGTATATGCTCCTCAGACTTAAGCAAATGACATAATTTTTTAGCAAAAGTAATTCTTTTGAGACTTTCCATTGAAAATCCTTTTAAGTTTCTTTAAAGCTTGAACTGAATAGTCTTATCATATCTCTACACCATTAACAACTTGCTCTTGTGATTTCAAAAATTGTTTTGATCAAAAGTTTTCTTAGCAGTTTCAATTGAGCATAACATCTTGATTCAAAAACACATTTTGACACAAAGACAAGCAAACATATTCAAATCTTAACCATAAATGACATTATCAAAACAAGCAGACATTACTGAGATGCATAGTCTATCCTATCAAAATAACATCATATGATCAGATAACACACATAATCAAACATTTAATAAGGATATCAGATTAGCATGCATAATCAAGTATTTCACTTCAGAATCACTTATCATAACATAACACACATATCAACTGATAAACAAGCATAGGCATCATGGATACCTAATTTTGCACAGATAGTCAATTAAGCACATATCAGTTAACATTAAAAGTATCATATTCAAACACATACACACAAACAACATTCACTAAGACTTTGAAAAAAGATAGTCAGTTTGCTCAACAAGCACACATCATGAATCAGATTTCATTAGAGTTGATCATTCCCAGGGCTTTCAGAAGAAAGTTGAACCTGGTTCTATCAAGTGGTTTTGTGAATAGGTCAGCCAAATTATCACTTGTATCAACTCTTTTTACTTCAATTAAACCTTTTTCACTACAGTACCTTATGAAGTGATGTCTGATTTCAATGTGCTTAGTCTTGGAATGTTGCAAAGGATTCTCAACAATAAAAGATGCAACCGTATTATCAATGTAAATAGGGGTGTTTAAGAAATTCAGACCATAATCCGGCATTTGATTCTGAATCCAGAGGACTTGTGCACAGCAGGCAGATGCAACAATGTATTCAGCTTCTGCAGTTGAGATTGACAATGTTGTCTGCTTCTTGCATTGCCATGGCACCAATCTATCACCCAAAAATTGACACCCTCCTAAAGTGAACTTCCTACTCATATTGCAGCCATCATAGTCACTATCTGTGTAGGCAATTAGATCAAACGACTGGTTCTTTGGAGACCAAATTCCCAAATCAGGTCTTCCCTTCAAATATCTAAAGATCCTCTTGACTGCATTCATGTGAGAAACTTTAGGACTTGACTGGAATCTAGCACAGACACATAAAACAAACATGATATCAGGCCTTAAAGCTGTTAGATACATCAGTGATCCAATTTTTGCTCTGTATTCATGCTCATCCACTGGCTCCCCCTTTTCATCTGCTACCATCTTTTCTTTTGAATCCATTGGAGTTGAAGCTGTCTTCAGATCATTACACTTGAATTTGTCAAGTATGTCCTGTACATACTTAGACTGGTAAATGAATATCCCATCAGCCTTCTGGTGAACTTGTAAACCAAGGAAGAAGTTCATTTCTCCCAATGAACTCATACTATACTTGGACTTCATTACCTCTTCAAACTCCATACACATCTGTTCATTGGTTGACCCAAAAATAATGTCATCCACATAGACTTATAATAAGAGCAAATCTCTTCCTTTTTTCTTGTAAAAGAGGGTCTTGTCAATAGCTTCCCTTTGGAAATCATTTTCAAGAAGGTGATTTGACAGTTCATCATACCAAGCTCTAGGAGCCTGATGAAGTCCATTCAAGGCTTTTTTTTTTAGCTTATACACCCTGTTAGGATAAATTGGGTCCTCAAAATCTGGTGGTTGAGAGACACCTCCTCTTCTATCTTTCCATTTAGGAATGCAGATTTGACATCAAGTTGGAATACCCTTATATTCTTTGAGGAAGCATAAGCTAAGAAAATTCTTATTGCTTCAAGTCTTGCAACTGGAGCAAAGACTTCCTCAAAGTCAATCCCTTTTTCTTGTAGGCATCCCAAAGCTATAAGTCTGGCTTTGTTCTTAATCACAATACCCCTTTCATCCCTTTTGAATCTGAACACCCATTTGGTTCCAATTGCATAACTATTTCTTGGCCTGTCTAGAAGTTCCCAAACTTCTAGATCTCTGAATTGAGCCAACTCCTCTTGCATTTCTTCTACCCAACTGTTGTCCTTTAGAGCTTGAACAATATTCTTCGGTTCTATTTGGAATCATAAAGCAGGAGTACAAATAAATGTTTATAGATTCAGAATGACTTCTTCTAACTCTTTCATATATATTTCCAATGATATGTTCAGAAGGATGATTCATTTCAACATAAGGAGTTTGAATTATCATATCAGTAGACACAGAAGTGTCAAGATTTGATTAGTTGAGATCTGGTTCTTCAATGCTCAAATCAGTTGTTGCATTCTCATCTTTTGGTGTTTCCTGATTATTCTGTCCTGAAGTGGATGCACCATTAAAAAATAAGTCTCGAAACCTTTCCCCTGTTGGAGCTTCTCCTTCACCAGCTTGGTTGCTTGGATCATCCTCATTTTGAACTTGATCATTTTGCACTTCTTGATTGTCTTTATTATTATCTGCTTGATCTTGTTCTTGACTTTGATTGTTCTCTTGTTAATTATCTTGCACTTGCTCAGCAATTGTAATTGAGGGATCCTTTATGAATGTATATTCACTTTCTTTACTTGCAACCTTTTTCCACAGCTTTTCCAAATCCAATGTCTTCTGTTTTGACTCTTCAATCACACTGGTTTTGTAAAAGGATTCATCATAGTCTTCAGAATATATTTTGAAAGACTTGATCAATTTCTCTAAATCAAACAGCCATGCTGCACCATCAACTGTGTTGAATTGAATTTCATTGAAGACTACATCAGATGATTCAGTAACACTCAAGTGATCTTTCACATATACTCTGTAGGCCTTTGAGTGTGTAGAGTAACCAACAAAGAAACAATCTAAGGATTTTGCTTGAAACTTGTTCAAGTAATCCTTGGTGTTCAAAAGAGAACATTTGCATCCAAAATGGTTGTGAAACTTGATGTAGGGCTTTCTATTGAACAAGATTTCATAAGGAGTCTTGTTGTGAATTTTGTTGAGAAGTAACCTGTTCTGAACATAGCATGTGACAATCGTCAATTTCAGGTTAACTCCGTTAACTCAACTCCGTCAATTCAAACTTTAGATTATTGAATCTATAACGCACACCTCATTACATTTAAACTAGGGTTTAAATGACGCTTAACACTTACTACATGTGTAGTCTTTCGGGAATTGCACCGAAACGCAAACGAGTTGACGCAAACGATTGGTGAATAAACGAAAAACGTCAAAACAATAATTATGTGATAATTATGTGTTAGACTTATGTGTTATGTGATAACATAGTATAAAACGCTAACTCAAGATGCAAACTAGTTAATTTAGGCTAGAAAAGTACAAGTTAGAAGTTGAGGGACCAAAGTGTAATATATTATTATTAATAATATTAAAACCCTAACCTCCTTCTCTCCCTCACAAACCCGATCGGCCAGCCCCTTTCTCCCCTCCCTCTTGCGACGGCAGCCTCACACACACACATATCACACTCGTTTAAGCTTGATTCTTCATAATCGGAGCATCCTA